>NC_141876.1:439138412-439289927 GCF_056163025.1 Triticum urartu | reverse complement strand
CCGGGACTGTGTGTCCTTGAGTTTAAATACTCAGCCGCTCCAACCAGACGTACAACTGAGACATCAGTTGGAACTTGTCTACCAAATCATTGTCTTCACCAAGCTTACTAGTTCCATTTCCTCAACTCTTCCATTTCCTCATAACTGTGCTGTGTGTTTGTTAATATCTGTGTTAGAAGACCTTGACTGAAGACTTTCTCAATTTCCTCAGTTCAATTTCTTCAATCTGTTTGTCTTCATCCTGTGTTATCCTGTGATTACGCTTCCTGTACTCTGTGCCTGTCTTCATTTCATCATGATGACTATGCTTGTATTATGTTATGTTTACCTTTGAGTCCATATTCCGTTGCTAGTAGTTCTTCGCTAAGGAATTTCCTCATCGGCAAATTCCTCAGTGAAGAACTTCATAAAAATCGCCTATTCACCCCCCTCTAGTCGATATAACGCACTTTCAATAGCCCTGAGGATTTTGCTACTCAAAATTCCGACCGTTGCTGTGCTATGCGCCAGCTGTCCCAAAATATCTAACCACCTAACGGTCATATCATTGAAGGGCATTTATGTCTTATCATGTCGGGCTGCTCCCTAGGCTATAAATAGCCGCCCCCTACAACCACTAGTTCGTTGAATGCTCTGAGAGAAACTGACACTTGTCATTTGGGAGCAACCCATCCTCCAAGGACTTTGAGAGAAAATCATCAAGTGAGGAAAAACCCAAAACCCAAACACCTACAAACCCCAAGTGATTGAGCATCACTGAAGAGATTGATCCTACGTGGATCCGACGCTTGTTACCTTTGAAGACTGTGCTTCTTCCAGACGGTTAGGCGTCATGGTCTAGAGAATCCAAGAGGAATTGTGGATCGCCGAGTGACCGAGTTTGTGAAGGTTTGGAAGTCGCCTGAAGACTTACCACGAGTGATTGGACAAGGTCTGTGTGACCTTAGTTCAAGGAGAATACAGTGAGGACTGGGTGTCCTGAGCTGCGTGTTCAGGACTGGGTGTCCGGGACTGTGTGTCCTAGAGTTTAAATACTCAGCCGCTCCAACCAGATGTACAACTGAGACATCAGTTGGAACTGGTCTACCAAATCATTGTCTTCACCAAGCTTACTGGTTCTATTTCCTCAACTCTTTCATTTCCTCATAATTGTGTTGTGTGCTTGTTCATATCTATGCTTGAAGACTTTGACTGAAGACTTTCTCAATTTCCTTAGTTCAATTTCTTCAGTCTGTTTGCCTTCATCCTGTGTTATCCTGTGCTTACGCTACCTGTACTCTGTGCCTGTCTTCATTTCATCATGATGACCATGCTTGTATTCTGTTATGTTTACTATTGAGTACTTATTCCGCTGCTAGTAGTTCTTCGCAAAGGAATTTCCTCACCGGCAAATTCCTCAGTGAAGAATTTCATAAAAATCGCCTATTCACCCCCCCTCTAGTCGATATAACGCACTTTCAATTGGTATCAGAGCAAGGTACTCCCTTGTTCTGTGTGATTTTGGTTTAACCGCCTGGAGTTTTAGTTATGTCGACCGCAGGTATGATGAAAGTGACATGCCCCATCTTTGACGGTCACGAGTATCCCTAGTGGAAGGCCATGATGAAGAAACGCCTCATGGCGATGAACAACGAGCTGTGGACCATCACTGAGATTGGTCTGACCGATCTGTGCAAGATGGCGGAAGCTGATGACATTCGCAAGTACACTCTTCTCAACCTCACGGCGAAGGATGCCATCTACTCCAGTCTGTCACAAAATCAGTTCGGAATATCATGCATCTCGATCATGCGAAGCTCATCTGGGACCATCTCTCTAAGGTCTATGAAGGTCATCGAACCTGTCATGATCCTTGGTTTGAGGACTTCAAGGAATCTCTCAAAGCAATGACATTCGAACCAGAATCATCATCTTCTGCATCATGCCTTATGACAAAAGATGCTGAGGTAACTGAATGCTACCTATCCGAGTCTAGTGATGATGAATCTGGTGATGAATTTGGACCCAACTATGTCAAACTTGCTTCCCTTGCCACTAAACAACAAAGAGCTTTGGAAAAAGTTCACTATATGCTAAACAAGAGTGATGATATGTTGGGTGAAGAAATGGATCAGTCAAAAGCTTTGGCTGAAAGTCTTCAGAGACTTCATACTAAGTATGACACCCTTCAAGATCAACATAACACTCTCTTATCTGATCATGAGAAGCTTTCTTATGAATTTCTTCAAAGAAAGCAAGACCTTGAGAAGCTAAGAGTGAGTTATGAAGATCTTCAGAAGGAGCGTGATTCATTACTTGCTCAACAAATCAGCGCTTCTCAGGAAGAATTTGTTCCTCCATGCTTGAAGTGCATTGAACGTGAATCTGCTAATTCTTCACCTGAATGTTCAAATGCAGCTAATATTTCAAATTCTTCACATACCTCTACTATCACTAATTCCTCATCTGAGGACATTGCTAGTATCACTGACGATGCAGGGATGAAGGAATTGTACACGACAGGCATGTACAAAAGCCTCAAAGGGCATCAGACTCTTTGTGATGTGCTTAAAAAGCAGATCCTCAACAGGAACCCTAGGAAAGAGGGTATTGCTTTTGAGAGGAAACTCAATGCTGATGGTACATATTGGAAGCCTGAGCACTACCCCAAAACTACATGGGTTGCTGCAAAGGGACCTCCAATTGATCCATCTAACCTATCTGGATATGCATGTGAATCTCCTCATTCTGTTGATGAGTCATTTGACTCCAACTATAAACTATTCAAAAATCAGAATGGTGAAGTATTTGCTAGATATGTTGGCACTAACTGCAGGAACGGCTCCCCTATGAAGAAAATTTGGGTTCCCAAAAGATGCCTTGAAAATCTCCAGGTGAATGTCATCATGACGCCACCTGTGAAGAATAGGAACCCCAGATCAAATTCTTCATATGGACCAAATTCTTCATATGGATCCAACTCCTCATACGGACCAAACTCCTCACATGGATCAAATTCCTCAAAAGGATCAAAGTCCTCATATGAACATCATCGTGCTAACCCGTCTGTTTCGCAGGAAAGATCTAAGAATTATGGATATGTGCATTATTCTTCAAATTATTATGTCCATAAGTCCTCGAGGAATTTCCGTGCTAACAACTCTGTTTCGCAGGGAAGAGCTAAGGCTATGAATATGAGCATTATTCTTCTAATCATCATGTTCATAAGTCCTCGAAGAATTTCTCTGCTTATTCATATGCTTATCCTAACTCCTCGTATGTGAAACGAAATGGACTGGCTTCTATGCCATCCTTCTCGTATGGAGCTCGCAGAATGATGAACTCTTTGCCACCCCTTCAGATGTGGGTGGTGAAGAAAAAGAATTAATATCTTCTGCAGGGTCAGGTCTCCAGACGTACGTAATCGTCTGAAGAATTTGCTCGAGACCTGAGTATGTCTGATGGGACGCGGGCTAATCATGAAGAAATGAACTTTCATTTCTCACGTCCTCATATTGCTTTATCTGTTCTTTTGCTTGATGAAATTGATTTGATGAATTGATGTCATATTCTTCACTGATGAAGTATATGAGTTTGTAAGCTGCACTAATTCATCTACAGGATGATCAACCCAAAGCCACTGAGTGGGTCCTCGATAGTGGATGCACAAACCACATGATTGGTGACAAGAATCTATTGATGAATGCTCCATTATCTCCGTCGCATCTGAAGCATATCATCTTTGCTGACAAAGGCAAAAGTCAGGTATTGGGTCTAGGTAAGGTTGCGATCACAAAGGATTGACACATGGACAAAGTCATGCTTGTTGAGTCCTTAGGATACAACCTTATGTCTGTCTCAATGCTTTGTGATCTTGATATGGTTGTTGTCTTTGGCAAGTACCATTGTGTTGTGGTTATGGAAGCTGAAAATCCCGAAGTCTTCGAAGGCTTTAGGAGAGGAGACCTGTATATTGTTGATTTCTCTACAGGACCACAACCAGTCGTGTGCTTACTTGCAAAAGCTTCAGAAGGCTGGCTCTGGCATCGACAACTTGGTCATGCAGGCATGAGGAATTTGCACACGCTTGCAAAGAAGAAGCATGTCATTGGCATCGAAAATGTCAAATTCCTCAAGGATCACCTATGTGGAGCCTGGGAAGCTAGGAAGATGACGAAGGCCAAGCATCCAGTGAAGACTATCATGACCACCACTCGCCCATTTGAATTGCTTCACATGGATCTCTTTGGTCCTAATCATTATTCTGCTATTTCAAATGAAGCATCTCAATATGGCTTTGTTATTGTTGATGATTATTCTCGCTACACATGGGTACACCTTGTTACTTACAAACATGAAGTGCAGGAAGTCTTCAAACGATTTTCCTCGAGGGCTTCAACCAACTTTGGGGTGAAGATCAAGCACATCAGAAATGACAATGGCACTGAGTCAAGAATTCTGGTCTCGATGACTATCTTGATGAACTTGGTATTACTCATGAGTTATCTGCTCCTTATACTGCTCAGTAGAACAACGTCGTGGAGCATAAGAATAGGACTGTTGCTGAGATGGCTCGCACTATGCTTGATGAATACAAAACGCCTCGTCAGTTCTGGACTGAGGCAATTGATACTGCGTGCCACATCATCAACAGAGTATATCTTCACAAATTCTTCAAGAAAACTGCCTATGAACTCCTCACTGATAAGAAACCCAATGTAAGTTATTTCAAAGTCTTCGGTGCTAAATGTTGGATTAGAGATCCTCATCACAACTCAAAATTTGCACCGAAAGCACATGAAGGTTTTATGCTTGGTTACGGAAAGGACTCGCACACCTACAGAGTCTTCAACAACATTCTTCACAAGGTTGTTGAAACTGTAGATGTGCGGTTTGATGAAACTAATGGCTCACAAAGAGAGCACCTACCTACTGTGATAGATGAACCAGCACCTGAGGAAACTATCAAGTTCAAGGCTACTGAGGATGTCATTCCCATTAAAGAATCTGCTGAAGAATTCATTCCAGAACATGAAGAACGTCGAGCTAATGCACCTGAAGAAAATGGTGCTGAAGAAAACGCTGATCAAATTCTTCAACGGCAACCAGCTCATCCTCGCATTGCAAAAGAAGTGCAAGTTGAAAAGATCATCAATGACATCAAAGCGCCAGGTCCTCTCACACGCTCAAAAGCTTCACATTTATCTAACTTTTGCGGGCACTATGCTTTTGTCTCTATTACAGAGCCCACTAAGGTGGATGAAGCATTTCTGGAGCCTGTGTGGATTCAGGCCATGCAAGAAGAATTACATCTGTTCGAGCTCAACAATGTCTGGGAACTGGTCAAATGTCCAGATCCTCGCAAGCACAATATCATCGGCACAAAGTGGATCTACCGCAACAAGCAAGATGAAAATGACCTTGTGGTGAGGAATAAGGCACAGCTTGTAGCTCAAGGCTACACACAGGTTGAAGGAATTGATTTCCATGAAACTTTTGCACCTGTTGCTAGACTTGAGGCTATTCACATATTACTTGCTTATGCTAACCATCATGATATCACTTTATATCAAATGGATTTGAAAAGTGCATTCCTCAATGGTAAGCTTGAGGAAGAAGTATATGTTGCTCAACCCCCAGGTTTTGAAGATCCAAAGAATCCTGACAAAGTCTTCAGACTCAACAAGGCCCTCTATGGCCTCAAGTAGGCCCCTCGGGTGTCGTATGATACTTTGAAGGAATTCCTCATGATGAAAGCCTTCAAACCCGGTTCACTCGACCCTACTCTTTTCACTAAATCTTATGATGGTGAATTATTTTTGTGCCAAATATATGTTGATGATATTGTCTTTGGCTGTACTGACCAACGTTATAGTGATGAATTTGCCTATATGATGAGTGAAGAATACCAAATGTCTATGATGGGAGAGTTGAAATTCTTCTTAGGTCTTCAAATTCTTCAACAACGCAATGGCATATTCATATCTCAGGAGAAATACCTCAAGGATGTACTGAGGAAATTCGGCATGCAAGATTACAAAGGCGTCAAAATTCCTATGCCCACAAATGGCCATCTGTGCACTGATGAAAATGGTATTGACTTCGATCTTAAGGTATACCGCTCCATGATTGGTTCTTTATTGTACTTATGTGCATCTAGGCCAGATATAATGCTTAGTGTTTGCATGTGTGCCCGATTTCAAGCTACACCGAAGGAATCACACAATAAGGTTGTGAAGCATATTCTTCGATATCTAGCTCACACACCAACACTTGGATTATGGTACCCCAAGGGCTCGGCTTTTGATCTCATTGGATATTCTGACTCTGACTATGCTGGTGATCGTGTGGACCGCAAGTCAACATCTGGTACATGCCATTTCCTCGGACGATCTTTGGTCTGTTGGTCCTCGAAGAAACAGAACTGCGTATCACTATCTACTGCTGAAGCTGAGTACATTGCCGCTGGTTCTTGCTGTGCCCAATTGCTATGGATGAAGCAAACTCTCAAGGACTACGGCGTCAACATGAAGAATGTGCCTCTCTTCTGTGACAATGAGAGTGCCATCAAGATTGCTCACAACCCAGTTCAGCACTCGAAGACAAAGCACATTCAGATTTGTCATCATTTTCTTCGTGATCATGTGTTGAAGGGCGACATTTATATTGAGCATGTGAAGACTGAGGAACAGCTAGCCGATATCTTCACAAAGCCCTTGGATGAGAAGAGATTTAGCAAGTTGCGGTGTGAGCAAAATATCCTAGAATCTTCGCATGTTCTTGTTGGAAATATGCCCTAGAGGCAATAATAAATTGGTTATTATTATATTTCCTTGTTCATGATAATCGTTTATTATCCATGCTATAATTGTATTGATAGGAAACTCAGATACATGTGTGGATACATAGACAACACCATGTCCCTAGTAAGCCTCTAGTTGACTAGCTCATTGATCAATAGATGGTTACGGTTTCCTAACCATGGACATTGGATGTCGTTGATAACGGGATCACATCATTAGGAGAATCATGTGATGGACAAGACCCAATCCTAAGCCTAGCACAAAGATCGTGTAGTTCGTATGCTAAAGCTTTTCTAATGTCAAGTATCATTTCCTTAGACCATGAGATTGTGCAACTCCCGGATACCGTAGGAATGCTTTGGGTGTATCAAACATCACAACGTAATTGGGTGACTATAAAGGTGCATTACAGGTATCTCCGAAAGTGTCTGTTGGGTTGGCACGAATCGAGACTGGGATTTGTCACTCCGTGTAAGCGGAGAGGTATCTCTGGGCCCACTCGGTAGGACATCATCAAATGCGCAATGTGACCAAGGAGTTGATCACGGGATGATGTGTTATGGAACGAGTAAAGAGACTTGCCGGTAACGAGATTGAACAAGGTGTAGGGATACCGACGATCGAATCTTGGGCAAGTAACATACCGCTAGACAAAGGGAATTGTATACGGGATTGATTAAGTCCTTGACATCGTGGTTCATCCGATGAGATCATCGTGGAACATGTGGGAGCCAACATGGGTATCCAGATCCCGCTGTTGGTTATTGACCGGAGAGTCGTCTCGGTCATGTCTACATGTCTCCCGAACCCGTAGGGTCTACACACTTAAGGTTCGGTGACGCTAGGGTTATAGAGATATTAGTATGCGGTAACCCGAAAGTTGTTCGGAGTCCCGGATGTGATCCCGGACGTCACGAGGAGTTCCGGAATGGTCCGGAGGTAAAGAATTATATATAGGAAGTGCTATTTCGGCCATCGGGACAAGTTTCGGGGTCACCGGTATTGTACCGGGACCACCGGAAGGGTCCCGGGGGTCCACCGGGTGGGGCCACCTGCCCCGGGGTGCCACATGGTCTGTAGGGGGTGTGCCTTGGCCTATATGGGCCAAGGGAACCAGCCCCAAGAGGCCCATGCGCCAAGAGATGGGAAAAAGGGGAGAGTCCTAAAAGGGGAAGGCACCTCCGAGGTGCCTTGGGGAGGATGGACTCCTCCCCACCCTTGGCCGCACCCTTCCTTGGAGGAAGGGGCAAGGGCTGCGCCTCCCCCTCTCCCTTGGCCCTATATATAGTGGGGACAAAGGAGGAGCAAACCAATCTAAGGCCTGGCGCCTCCCTCTCCCTCCCGTGACACATCTTCCTCCTCCCGCAGCGCTTAGCGAAGCCCTGTTGGAATCCCGCTACTTCCACCACGCCGTTGTGCTGCTGGATCTCCATCAACCTCTCCCTCTCTCCTTGCTGGATCAAGGCATGGGAGACTTCACCGGGTTGTACGTGTGTTGAACGCGGAGGTGCCGTCCGTTCGGCACTTGATCATCGGTGATTTGAATCACGACGAGTACGACTCCATCAACCCCGTTCACTTGAACGCTTCCGCTTAGCGATCTACAAGGGTATGTAGATGCACTCTCCTTCCCCTCGTTGCTAGTTTCTCCATAGATAGATCTTGGTGACACGTAGGAAAATTTTGAATTTCTGCTACGTTCCCCAACAGTGGCATCATGAGCTAGGTCTATGCGTAGTTACTATGCACGAGTAGAACACAAAGTAGTTGTGGGCGTTGATTTTGTTCAATATGCTTGCCGTTACTAGTCTTATCTTGATTCGGTGGCATCGTGGGATGAAGCGGCCCGGACCGACCTTACACGTACTAGTACGTGAGACAGGTTCCACCGACTGACATGCACTAGTTGCATAAGGTGGCTAGCGGGTGTCTGTCTCTCCTACTTTAGTCGGATCGGATTCGATGAAAAGGGTCCTTATGAAGGGTAAATAGCAATTGGCATATCACGTTGTGGTCTTTGCGTAGGTAAGAAACGTTCTTGCTAGAAACCCATAGCAGCCACGTAAAACATGCAAACAACAATTAGAGGACGTCTAACTTGTTTTTGCAGGGTATGCTATGTGATGTGATATGGCCAAAAGGATGTGATGAATGTTATATGTAATGTATGAGATTGATCATGTTCTTGTCAAGGGAATCACGACTTGCATGTCGATGACGAGACAACTTCAAGAATACACGATGATGGAGATCATGATGATGGAGATCATGGTGTCATGCCGGTGACAAGATGATCATGGAGCCCCAAGATGGAGATCAAAGGAGCTATATGATATTGGCCATATCATGTCACTATTATTTGATTGCATATGATGTTTATCATGTTTATACATCTTATTTGCTTAGAACGACGGTAGTAAATAAGATGATCCCTCATTAAAATTTCAAGAAGTGTTCTCCCTAACTGTGCACCGTTGCTACAGTTCGTCGTTTCGAAGCACCACGTGATGATCGGGTGTGATAGATCCTTACGTTCACATACAACGGGTGTAAGACAGATTTACACACGCAATACACTTAGGTTGACTTGACGAGCCTAGCATGTGCATAGACATGGCCTCGGAACACAGAAGACCGAAAGGTCGAGCATGAGTCGTATAGAAGATACGATCAACATGAAGATGTTCACCGACGTTGACTAGTCCATGTCACGTGATGATCGGACACGGCCTAGTTCACTCGGATCATGTAATCACTTAGATGACTAGAGGGATGTCTATCTATGTGGGAGTTCATAAGATGAACTTAATTATCTTGAACATAGTCAAAAAGGATTTTGCAAATTATGTCGTAGCTCACGTTTCAGTTCTACTGTTTAGATATGTTCCTAGAGAAAAATTAGTTGAAAGTTGATAGTAGCAATTATGCGGACTAGGTCCGTAAACTGAGGATTGTCCTCATTGCTTCATAGAAGGCTTATGTCCTTAATGCACCGCTCAGTGTGCTGAACCTCGAACGTTGTCTGTGGATGTTGCGAACATCTGACATACACGTTTTGATAACTACATGATAGTTCAGTTAAACGGTTTAGAGTTGAGGCACCAAAGACGGTTTTTGAAATGTCACGAAACATATGAGATGTTTTGAGGGCTGAAATTGGGATTTCAGGCTCGTGCCCACGTCAAGAGGTATAAGACCTCCGACGATTTTCTTAGCCTGCAAACTAAGGAGAAAAGCTCAATTGTTGAGCTTGTGCTCAGATTGTCTGAGTACAACAATCATTTGAATCAAGTGGGAGTTGATCTTCCAGATAAGATAGTGATGTTTCTCCGAAGTCATTACCACCAAGCTGCTAGAGCTTCGTGATGAACTATAATATATCAGGGACATATATGATGATCCTTGAGATTCCGCGATGTTTGACACCGCGAAAGTAGAAATCAAGAAGGAGCATCAATTGTTGATGGTTGGTGAAACCACTAGTTTCAAGAAGGGCAAGGGCAAGAAGGGATACTTCATGAAACGGCAATTCAGCTGCTGCTCTAGTGAAGAAACCCAAGGTTAAACCCAAACCCGAGACTAAGTGCTTCTGTAATAAAGGGAACAGCCACTGGAGCAGAATTACCCTAGATACTTGGTAGATGAGAAGGCTGGCAAGGTCGATAGAAGTATATTGGATATACATTGTGTTGATGTGTACTTTACTAGTACTCCTAGTAGCACCAGGGTATTAGATACCGGTTCGGTTGCTAAGAGTTAGTAACTCGAAATAAAAGCTACGGAATAAACGGGGACTAGCTAAAGGTGAGCTGACGATATGTGTTGGAAGTGTTTCCAATGTTGATATGATCAAGCATCGCACGCTCCCTCTACCATCGAGATTGGTGTTTGCGTTGAGCATAGACATGATTGGATTATGTCTATCGCAATACGGTTATTCATTTAAGGAGAATAATGGTTACTCTATTTATTTGAATAATACCTTCAAATGGTCTTACACCTGAAATGAATGGTTTATTGAATCTCGATCGTAGTGATACACATGTTCATGCCAAAAGATAGTAATGATAGTACCACCTACTTGTGGCACTGCCACGTAAGTCATATCGGTATAAAACGCATGAAGAAGCTCCATGTTGATGGATCTTTGGACTCACTCATTTTTGAAAAGTTTGAGACATGCGAACCATGTCTATTGGTGTATATGCATGAAGAAACTCCATGCAGATGGACCGTTTGAACTCACTTGATTTTGAATCACTTGAGACATGCAAATCATACCACATGGGCAAGATGACTGAAAGCCTCGGTTTCGGTAAAATGGAACTAGAAAGCAACCTGTTGGAAGTAATACATTTTGATGTGTGCAATCCAATGAGTGCTGAGGCATGTAGTGGATATCGTTATGTTTTTACTTCACAGATGATTTGAGTAGATGTTGAGTATATTTACTTGATGAATCACGAGTCTGAATCATTGAAAGGTTCAAGTAATTTCAGTGTGAAGTTGGAAGATCATCGTGATAAGAGGATAAAAATATCTATGATATGATCATAGAGATGAATATCTGAATTACGAGTTTGGCACAGAATTAAGACATTGTGGAAATTGTTTCACAACAAATACATCCTGGAACACCATAGTGTGATGGTGTGTCCGAACATCATAACTGCACCCTATTGGATATGATGCATACCATGATGTCTCTTATCGAATTACCACGATAGTTTATGGGTTAGGCATTAGAGACAACCACATTCACTTTAAAGAGGGCACCACGTAATTCCAATGAGATGACACCGTATGAACTATGGTTTAGAGAAACCTAAGCTGTCATTTCTTGAAAAGTTTGGGGCTGCGACGCTTATGTGAAAAAGTTTCAGGCTGATAAGCTCGAACCCAAAGCGGATAAATGCATCTTCATAGGACACCCAAAACAGTTGGGTATACCTCCTGTCTCAGATCCTAAAGCAATAAGGGATTGTTTCTAGAATCGGGTCCTTTCTCGAGGAAAAGTTTCTCTCGAAAGAATTGAGTGGGAGGATGGTGGAGACTTGATGAGGTTATTGAACCGTCTCTTCAACTAGTGTGTGGCAGGGCACAGGAAGTTGTTCCTGTGGCACCTACACCAATTGAAGTGGAAGCTTATGATAGTGATCATGAAACTTCAGATCAAGTCACTACCTCGTGGGATGACAAGGATGCGTACTACTTCAGAGTGGTACGTGATCCTGTCTTGGAAGTCATGTTGCTAGACAACAATGAACCTACAAGCTATGGAGAAGCGATGGTGGGCCTGGATTCCGATAAATGGCTCGAGGCCATAAAATCCGAGAGAGGACCCATGTATGAAAACAAAGTGTAGACTTTGGCAGAATGGCTCGATGGTCGTAAGGCTGTTGAGTACAGATGGATTTTAAAAGGAAGACGGACAATGATGGTAAATGTCACCATTAAGAAAGCTCGACTTGTCGTTAAGATGTTTTCTGACAAGTTCAAGGAGTTGACCACGGTGAGATTTTCTCACTCGTAGCGATGCTAAGAGTCTGTTGGAATTATGTTAGCGATCACTGCATTATTTATGAAATCTTGCAGATAGGATGTCAAAACATTGTTTCCTCGACGATTTTTGAGGAAAGGTTGTATCTGATACAACCGGAAGGTTTTGTCAATCCTGAAAGATGCTAATAAGTATGCAAAGCTCCAGCAATCCTTCTAAGGACTGGAGTAAGCATCTCGGAGTTGGAATGTATGCTTTGATGATGATCAAAGATTTTGGGTTTATACAAAGTTTATGAGAAACTTGTATTTCCAAAGAAGTGAGTGGGAGCACTATAGAATTTCTGATGAGTATATGTTGTTGACACATTGTTGATCAGAAATGATGTAAAATTTCTGGAAAGCATATAGGGTTATTGGGAAAGTGTTTTTCAATGGAAAGCCTGGATTAAGCTACTTGAACATTGAGCATCAAGATCTATAAGGATAGATCAAAACGCATAATGGTACTTTCAAATGAGCACATACCTTGACATGATCTTGAAGGTGTTCAAGATGGATCAGTCAAAGAAGGAGTTCTTGCCTGAGTTGTAAGGTATGAAGTTAAGACTTAATGCTCGACCACGGCAGAATAGAGAGAAAGGACGAAGGTCGTCCCCTATGCTTAAGACATAGGCTCTAAAGTATGCTATGCTGTGTACCGCACCTGAAGTGTGCCTTGCCATGAGTCAGTCAAGGGGTACCAGAGTGATCCAAGAATGGATCACAGGACAGCGGTCAAAGTTATCCTTAGTAACTAGTGGACTAAGGAATTTTCTCGATTATGGAGGTGGTAAAGGAGTTCGTCGTAAAGGGTTACGTCGATGCAAGCTTAACACCTATCTGGATAGCTCTGAGTAGAGATACCGGATGCATATAATGGAGCAACAATTTAGAATAGCTCCAAGTAGAACAGTTATTTGGATTAGCTCCAAATAGAACGTGGTAGCTACATCTAGGAGATGACATAGAGATTTGTAAAGCACACACGGATCTGAAAGGTTCAGACCCGTTGACTAAAACCTCTCTCACAAGCAACATGATCAAACCTAAAACTCATTGAGTGTTAATCACATAGTGATGTGAACTAGACTACTGACTCTAGTAAACTCTTGGGTGTTAGTCACATGGCGATGTGACCTGTGAGTGTTAATCACATGGCGATGTGAACTAGATTATTGACTCTAGTGCAAGTGGGAGACTGTTGGAAATATGCCCTAGAGGCAATAATAAATTGGTTATTATTATATTTCCTTGTTCATGATAATCGTTTATTATCCATGCTATAATTGTATTGATAGGAAACTCAGAAAAATGTGTGGATACATAGACAACACCATGTCCCTAGTAAGCCTCTAGTTGACTAGCTCGTTGATCAATAGATGGTTACGGTTTCCTAACCATGGACATTGGATGTCGTTGATAACGGGATCACATCATTAGGAGAATCATGTGATGGACAAGACCCAATCCTAAGCCTAGCACAAAGATCGTGTAGTTCGTATGCTAAAGCTTTTCTAATGTCAAGTATCATTTCCTTAGACCATGAGATTGTGCAACTCCCGGATACCGTAGGAATGCTTTGGGTGTATCAAACGTCACAACGTAATTGGGTGACTATAAAGGTGCATTACAGGTATCTCCGAAAGTGTCTGTTGGGTTGGCACGAATCGAGACTGGGATTTGTCACTCCGTGTAAGCGGAGAGGTATCTCTGGGCCCACTCGGTAGGACATCATCATATGCGCAATGTGACCAAGGAGTTGATCACGGGATGATGTGTTACGGAACGAGTAAAGAGACTTGCCGGTAACGAGATTGAACAAGGTATAGGGATACCGACGATCGAATCTCGGGCAAGTAACATACCGCTAGACAAAGGGAATTGTATACGGGATTGATTAAGTCCTTGACATCGTGGTTCATCCGATGAGATCATCGTGGAACATGTGGGAGCCAACATGGGTATCCAGATCCCGCTGTTGGTTATTGACCGGAGAGTCGTCTCGGTCATGTCTACATGTCTCCCGAACCCGTAGGGTCTACACACTTAAGGTTCGGTGACGCTAGGGTTATACAGATATTAGTATGCGGTAACCCGAAAGTTGTTCGGAGTCCCGGATGTGATCCCGGACGTCACGAGGAGTTCCGGAATGGTCCGGAGGTAAAGAATTATATATAGGAAGTGCTATTTCGGCCATCGGGACAAGTTTCGGGGTCACCGGTATTGTACCGGGACCACCGGAAGGGTCCCGGGGGTCCACCGGGTGGGGCCACCTGCCCCGGGGGGCCACATGGGCTGTAGGGGGTGTGCCTTGGCCTATATGGGCCAAGGGCACCAGCCCCAAGAGGCCCATGCGCCAAGAGATGGGAAAAAGGGGAGAGTCCTAAAAGGGGAAGGCACCTCCGAGGTGCCTTGGGGAGGATGGACTCCTCCCCACCCTTGGCCGCACCCTTCCTTGGAGGAAGGGGCAAGGGCTGTGCCTCCCCCTCTCCCTTAGCCCTATATATAGTGGGGAAAAAGGAGGAGCAAACCAATCTAAGGCCTGGCGCCTCCCTCTCCCTCCCGTGACACATCTTCCTCCTCCCGCAGCGCTTAGCGAAGCCCTGTTGGAATCCCGCTACTTCCACCACGCCGTTGTGCTGCTGGATCTCCATCAACCTCTCCCTCTCTCCTTGCTGGATCAAGGCATGGGAGACGTCACCGGTCTGTACGTGTGTTGAACGCGGAGGTGCCGTCCGTTCGGCACTTGATCATCGGTGATTTGAATCACGACGAGTATGACTCCATCAACCCCGTTCACTTGAACGCTTCCGCTTAGCGATCTACAAGGGTATGTAGATGCACTCTCCTTCCCCTCGTTGCTAGTTTCTCCATAGATAGATCTTGGTGACACGTAGGAAAATTTTGAATTTCTGCTACGTTCCCCAACAGTGGCATCATGAGCTAGGTCTATGTGTAGTTACTATGCACGAGTAGAACACAAAGTAGTTGTGGGCGTTGATTTTGTTCAATATGCTTGCCGTTACTAGTCTTATCTTGATTCGGCGGCATCGTGGGATGAAGCGGCCCGGACCGACCTTACACGTACTAGTACGTGAGACAGGTTCCACCGACTGACATGCACTAGTTGCATAAGGTGGCTAGCGGGTGTCTGTCTCTCCTACTTTAGTCGGATCGGATTCGATGAAAAGGGTCCTTATGAAGGGTAAATAGCAATTGGCATATCACATTGTGGTCTTTGCGTAGGTAAGAAACGTTCTTGCTAGAAACCCATAGCAGCCACGTAAAACATGCAAACAACAATTAGAGGACGTCTAACTTGTTTTTGCAGGGTATGCTATGTGATGTGATATGGCCAAAAGGATGTGATGAATGTTATATGTAATGTATGAGATTGATCATGTTCTTGTCAAGGGAATCACGACTTGCATGTCGATGACGAGACAACTTCATGAAGACACGATGATGGAGATCATGATGATGGAGATCATGGTGTCATGCCGGTGACAAGATGATCATGGAGCCCCAAGATGGAGATCAAAGGAGCTATATGATATTGGCCATATCATGTCACTATTATTTGATTGCAGATGATGTTTATCATGTTTATACATCTTATTTGCTTAGAACGACGGTAGTAAATAAGATGATCCCTCATTAAAATTTCAAGAAGTGTTCTCCCTAACTGTGCACCGTTGCTACAGTTCGTCGTTTCGAAGCACCACGTGATGATCGGGTGTGATAGATCCTTACGTTCACATACAATGGGTGTAAGATAGATTTACACACGCAATACACTTAGGTTGACTTGACGAGCCTAGCATGTGCATAGACATGGCCTCGGAACACAGAAGACCGAAAGGTCGAGCATGAGTCGTATAGAAGATACGATCAACATGAAGATGTTCACCGACGTTGACTAGTCCGTGTCACGTGATGATCGGACACGACCTAGTTCACTCAGATCATGTAATCACTTAGATGACTAGAGGGATGTCTATCTATGTGGGAGTTCATAAGATGAACTTAATTATCCTGAACATAGTCAAAAAGGATTTTGCAAATTATGTCGTAGCTCACGTTTCAGTTCTACTGTTTAGATATGTTCCTAGAGAAAAATTAGTTGAAAGTTGATAGTAGCAATTATGCGGACTAGGTCCGTAAACTGAGGATTGTCCTCATTGCTTCATAGAAGGCTTATGTCCTTAATGCACCGCTCAGTGTGCTGAACCTCGAACGTTGTCTGTGGATGTTGCGAACATCTGACATACACGTTTTGATAACTACATGATAGTTCAGTTAAACGGTTTAGAGTTGAGGCACCAAAGACGGTTTTTGAAATGTCACGAAACATATGAGATGTTTTGAGGGCTGAAATTGGGATTTCAGGCTCGTGCCCACGTCAAGAGGTATAAGACCTCCGACGATTTTCTTAGCCTGCAAACTAAGGAGAAAAGCTCAATTGTTGAGCTTGTGCTCAGATTGTCTGAGTACAACAATCATTTGAATCAAGTGGGAGTTGATCTTCCAGATAAGATAGTGATGTTTCTCCGAAGTCATTACCACCAAGCTGCTAGAGCTTCGTGATGAACTATAATATATCAGGGACATATATGATGATCCTTGAGATATCCGCGATGTTTGACACCGCGAAAGTAGAAATCAAGAAGGAGCATCAATTGTTGATGGTTGGTGAAACCACTAGTTTCAAGAAGGGCAAGGGCAAGAAGGGATACTTCATGAAACGGCAATTCAGCTGCTGCTCTAGTGAAGAAACCCAAGGTTAAACCCAAACCCGAGACTAAGTGCTTCTGTAATAAAGGGAACAGCCACTGGAGCAAAATTACCCTAGATACTTGGTAGATGAGAAGGCTGGCAAGGTCGATAGAAGTATATTGGATATACATTGTGTTGATGTGTACTTTACTAGTACTCCTAGTAGCACCAGGGTATTAGATACCGGTTCGGTTGCTAAGAGTTAGTAACTCGAAATAAAAGCTACGGAATAAACGGGGACTAGCTAAAGGTGAGCTGACGATATGTGTTGGAAGTGTTTCCAATGTTGATATGATCAAGCATCGCACGCTCCCTCTACCATCGAGATTGGTGTTTGCGTTGAGCATAGACATGATTGGATTATGTCTATCGCAATACGGTTATTCATTTAAGGAGAATAATGGTTACTCTGTTTATTTGAATAATACCTTCAAATGGTCTTACACCTGAAATGAATGGTTTATTGAATCTCGATCGTAGTGATACACATGTTCATGCCAAAAGATAGTAATGATAGTACCACCTACTTGTGGCACTGCCACGTAAGTCATATCGGTATAAAACGCATGAAGAAGCTCCATGTTGATGGATCTTTGGGCTCACTCATTTTTGAAAAGTTTGAGACATGCGAACCATGTCTATTGGTGTATATGCATGAAGAAACTCCATGCAGATGGACCGTTTGAACTCACTTGATTTTGAATCACTTGAGGCATGCAAATCATACCACATGGGCAAGATGACTGAAAGCCTCGGTTTCAGTAAAATGGAACTAGAAAGCAACCTGTTGGAAGTAATACATTTTGATGTGTGCGGTCCAATGAGTGCTGAGGCATGTAGTGGATATCGTTATGTTTTTACTTCACAGATGATTTGAGTAGATGTTCAGTACGTTTACTTGATGAATCACGAGTCTGAATTATTGAAAGGTTCAAGTAATTTCAGGGTGAAGTTGAAAGATCGTCGTGACAAGAGGATAAAATATCTATGATATGATCATAGAGATGAATATCTGAATTACGAGTTTGGCACGGAATTAAGATATTGTGGAAATTGTTTCACAACTAATACAGCCTGGAACACCATAGTGTGATGGTGTGTCCGAACATCATAACTGCACCCTATTGGATATGATGCATACCATGATGTCTCTTATCGAATTACCACGATAGTTTATGGGTTAGGCATTAGAGACAACCACATTCACTTTAAAGAGGGCACCACGTAATTCCGATGAGATGACACCGTATGAACTATGGTTTAGAGAAACCTAAGCTGTCATTTCTTGAAAAGTTTGGGGCTGCGACGCTTATGTGAAAAAGTTTCAGGCTGATAAGCTCGAACCCAAAGCGGATAAATGCATCTTCATAGGACACCCAAAACAGTTGGGTATACCTCCTGTCTCAGATCCTAAAGCAATAAGGGATTGTTTCTAGAATCGGGTCCTTTCTCGAGGAAAAGTTTCTCTCGAAAGAATTGAGTGGGAGGATGGTGGAGACTTGATGAGGTTATTGAACCGTCTGTTCAACTAGTGTGTGGCAGGGCACAGGAAGTTGTTCCTGTGGTACCTACACCAATTGAAGTGGAAGCTTATGATAGTGATCATGAAACTTCAGATCAAGTCACTACCTCGTGGGATGACAAGGATGCGTACTACTTCAGAGTGGTACGTGATCCTGTCTTGGAAGTCATGTTGCTAGACAACAATGAACCTACAAGCTATGGAGAAGCGATGGTGGGCCTGGATTCCGATAAATGGCTCGAGGCCATAAAATCCGAGAGAGGATCCATGTATGAAAACAAAGTGTAGACTTTGGCAGAATGGCTCGATGGTCGTAAGGCTGTTGAGTACAGATGGATTTTAAAAGGAAGACGGACAATGATGGTAAATGTCACCATTAAGAAAGCTCGACTTGTCGTTAAGATGTTTTCTGACAAGTTCAAGGAGTTGACCAAGGTGAGATTTTCTCACTCGTAGCGATGCTAAGAGTCTGTTGGAATTATGTTAGCGATCACTGCATTTTTTATGAAATCTTGCAGATAGGATGTCAAAACATTGTTTCCTCGACGATTTTTGAGGAAAGGTTGTATGTGATACAACCGGAAGGTTTTGTCAATCCTGAATGATGCTAATAAGTATGCAAAGCTCCAGCAATCCTTCTAAGGACTGGAGTAAGCATCTCGGAGTTGGAATGTATGCTTTGATGATGATCAAAGATTTTGGGTTTATACAAAGTTTATGAGAAACTTGTATTTCCAAAGAAGTGAGTGGGAGCACTATAGAATTTCTGATGAGTATATGTTGTTGACACATTGTTGATCAGAAATGATGTAAAATTTCTGGAAAGCATATAGGGTTATTGGGAAAGTGTTTTTCAATGGAAAGCCTGGATTAAGCTACTTGAACATTGAGCATCAAGATCTATAAGGATAGATCAAAACGCATAATGGTACTTTCAAATGAGCACATACCTTGACATGATCTTGAAGGTGTTCAAGATGGATCAGTCAAAGAAGGAGTTCTTACCTAAGTTGTAAGGTATGAAGTTAAGACTTAATGCTCGACCACGGCAGAATAGAGAGAAAGGACCAAGGTTGTCCCCTATGCTTAAGACATAGGCTCTACAGTATTCTATGCTGTGTACCGCACCTGAAGTGTGCCTTGCCATGAGTCAGTCAAGGGGTACCAGAGTGATCCAAGAATGGATCACAGGACAGCGGTCAAAGTTATCCTTAGTAACTAGTGGACTAAGGAATTTTCTCGATTATGGAGGTGGTAAAGGAGTTCATCGTAAAGGGTTACGTCGATGCAAGCTTAACACCTATCCGGATAGCTCTGAGTAGAGATACCGGATGCATATAATGGAGCAACAATTTAGAATAGCTCCAAGTAGAACAGTTATTTGGAATAGCTCCAAATAGAGCATGGTAGCTACATCTAGGAGATGACATAGAGATTTGTAAAGCACACACGGATCTGAAAGGTTCAGACCCGTTGACTAAAACCTCTCTCACAAGCAACATGATCAAACCTAGAACTCATTGAGTGTTAATCACATAGTGATGTGAACTAGACTACTGACTCTAGTAAACTCTTGGGTGTTAGTCACATGGCAATGTGACCTGTGAGTGTTAATCACATGGCGATGTGAACTAGATTATTGACTCTAGTGCAAGTGGGAGACTGTTGGAAATATGCCCTAGAGGCAATAATAAATTGGTTATTATTATATTTCCTTGTTCATGATAATCGTTTATTATCCATGCTATAATTGTATTGATAGGAAACTCAGATACATGTGTGGATACATAGACAACACCATGTCCCTAGTAAGCCTCTAGTTGACTAGCTCGTTGATCAATAGATGGTTACGGTTTCCTGACCATGGACATTGAATGTCATTGATAACGGGATCACATCATTAGGAGAATGATGTGATTGACAAGACCCAATCCTAAGCATAGCACTAGATCGTGTAGTTCATATGCTATAGCTTTTCTAATGTCAAGTATCATTTCCTTAGACCATGAGATTGTGCAACTCCCGGATACCGTAGGAGTGCTTTGGGTGTATCAAACGTCACAACGTAACTGGGTGACTATAAAGGTGCATTACAGGTATCTCCGAAAGTGTCTGTTGGGTTGGCACGAATCGAGACTGGGATTTGTCACTCCGTGTAAGCGGAGAGGTATCTCTGGGCCCACTCGGTAGGACATCATCATATGCGCAATGTGACCAAGGAGTTGATCACGGGATGATGTGTTACGGAACGAGTAAAGAGACTTGCCGGTAACGAGATTGAACAAGGTATAAGGATACCGACGATCGAATCTCGGGCAAGTAACATACCGCTAGACAAAGGGAATTGTATACGGGATTGATTAAGTCCTTGACATCATGGTTCATCCGATGAGATCATCGTGGAACATGTGGGAGCCATCATGGGTATCCAGATCCCGCTGTTGGTTATTGACCGGAGAACGTCTCGGTCATGTCTGCATGTCTCCCGAACCCGTAGGGTCTACACACTTAAGGTTCGGTGATGCTAGGGTTATGAAGATATGTGTATGCAGTAACCCGAAAGTTGTTCGGGGTCCCGGATGAGATCCCGGACGTCACGAGGAGTTCCGGAATGGTCCGTAGGTAAAGAATTATATATAGGAAGTGCTGTTTCGGCCATCAGGACAAGTTTCGGGGTTATCGGTATTGTACCGGGACCACCGGAGGGGTCCCGGGGGCCCACCGGGTGGGGCCACCTGTCCCGGGGGGGCACATGGGCTGTAGGGGGTGCGCCTTGGCCTACATGGGCCAAGGGCACCAGCCCTACTAGGCCCATGCGCCTAGGGTTTCCACCAAGGAGGAGTCCAAGTGGTGGAAGGCACCCCGAGGTGCCTTGGGGGGGAGGGAAACCCTCCCCTGGCCGCCGCACCAAGGAGATTAGATCTCCTGGGCTGGCGCACCACCCCCCCTTGGTCCTCCTATATATAGTTGAGGAGAGGAGGGATTTCATACCTCAGCCTTTGGTGCTTCCCTCTCTCCCCGTTACGTCTCTCTCTCGTAGTATAGGCGAAGCCCTGCTACTGTGACGCCCTGCATCCACCACCACACCGTCGTGCTGCTGAATCTTCATCAACCTCTCCCTCTCTCCTTGCTGGATCAAGGCATGGGAGACGTCACTAGGCTGTACGTGTGTTGAACGCGGAGGTGTCGTGCGTTCGGCACTTGATCATCGGTGATTTGAATCACGACGAGTACGACCCCATCAACCCCGTTCACTTGAACGCTTCCGCTTAGCGATCTACAAGGGTATGTAGATGCACTCTCCTTCCCCTCGTTGCTGGTCTCTCCATAGATAGATCTTGGTGACACGTAGGAAATTTTTTGAATTTCTGCTACGTTCCCCAATAGTTCTTTGAAAAGGACACTCATCCTAACACTTATGCAAAATTGATGACTTAGATGTGCAACACATGAAGAAATGTTTTTTCTTCAATTCAATGAAGAACAACACTCTTAGTGTGAAGAAATTAACGAAGAATTTGATTCTCAGAACCCTACGATAATTGTACGCGGTGTCTGAAATCATCATTCTTATACAGTGGGTCACGCCACCACCAAAAGTTGAAATTCCTCAATTATTCATATTCTTCAACTTTTCATTATCTTCACTGCTTCCGTCGTTTTTCTTCATTTGACTATATATATATATATAAGTTTATGTCCTCTATAGCATTCACTTATTGCTAATTCTTCAAGTTGGTTCTTCTGCTAAGTGAATGTGATCGGACCTTCCCCCTCTATGCTATACTCAACCCAATCTATTCACAAATTCTTCATGTGCGTTCTATTTGAAACTCGTTCAAAATCTTCATTGTGTCCTTGTCAGCTGAAGAAATTGCGAACGGAAGTTTAAAACCCATCTTATCGAAATTTTCGGCTTTGCTGCTCAAACCTTTCCGCATCCCGCGTTATACTTATCCACTCACCCACGATCGCACATGATCTCCACCTCTCAGTACGTGAGTGACACATGTCATGCGAATGAGAAGGGTCAGGGGCACGTTCGTCCAATTTCTTCGGGCGAGCAGTTTTTCACCGTGGCTATAAATACCCCCCCTTCCCTTCCTCACTTCTTTTACTCCGCTCGACCTCTCTCTCCAGCTCGAGCTTCTCAAACCCTAGTGCCGCCGCTACTTCATCACCGCCGGTGAGGAAGAGCTTCACTGCCTCGACCTCGTCGCTGACGTACTCGCGCTGACCGCGGAAATCTTCACTCCGCCGCCGACATAGCCGTCTTCCTCCGCCAAGTTAGGGCGTGGAAGATCTGCACAGACGAACTTCACATCTCCTTACTCAAGTTCATCGTGTTCTTCGTCCAGGGTAATTAAAAGTTACTTTTACTACCCTCGTTGATTCAAATGATTATCTTCAAAATCTTCAAAGGTGTTTTTCTTCATAATTTCACACACTAAACATCTCACAAGTCACTGTTCTTGATTCGTTTCTCTAAGCATCATTTTTCTTCAAGATTCCTCAATTGTGTGGATCTTCGATCTATACAACTCTGGAACCTAAGACAAAGAACGCTTAGTGAAATTCTTCAAGACACATCTGATCAAAATCCTCAAACTTGTTCTTTTGAAAAACCCTCTGAGAACGCATATGACCTCTCCAAATTCCTCGCAACTATACTCTATTCACAGGTACACATGTCAGCTGCTGAATCACTAGGTTCTCATCAACTTAACACATTTGCAGCTTTCCTCGAAGAAAAGTTGCATACTTCTTCAGAGAATTCAATTGTTCAAATTCCTCAACTGAAGAAAATGGCCGACGGTAAGAAGCCGCAGAAGGGAGGAAAGAGGCCTGAGGTAAATACAGCGTTTGAGATCCTGATGAAATATATGCTGGGTACTGCACACCTACTGAAAAAACCAAGAATGAGCGCAAAGTGCGCATTCAGAAGATAGAGAGGAGATGGGCAAGAGAATGGAGGGAGTACAGATACGTCACTCCTAACTATATGAAGAAATTCGCACTCAATCCTCCATGCCCAAGAGCTCCATTGGAACCTGGCCAAATCGCTGATCCCACCAGCCTCAAGCGCGGTGAGGACTATCCTGATGAATGGGCCACACGCCAAGCCAAGTTGGCTAAGCAAGCCAAAGAAGCAGTGAGGAAATTCAATGCAGACTCTGCTGCTGCTACTGCCTCTGCTGAGGCCTTTGTTGTCAAGCCAAAGAAGGCTATGTCAAAGAAGCCTGCGCGCAAGCCAAGTTCTTCACAAACAATGCCCTCACGGCCAGAATCCTCAAAGCCCTCACGGCCAATTCGTCATGCTGCTCCTGTTCCTCCAAAGTCCTCAGCTCCTCCCCCGAAGCCCTCAGTTGTACCGACTAAATCCTCAGCACCTGTGCATCTCGCTTCATGCCAAAGGACTGCAGGCATCTCCATTGCCTCAGGTGTCTCAGCTAGTTCCTCAGCTACATCAAGTTCCTCAGCTGCCCCTCACTGCTGAAGACAAAGGCCACTGCTGGATGAGGTCCTTGCCCAAGTCCTCAAAAGAAACAAGTCGCTTTCCAAGTATCGTCTGAAGAAGACGAAGCTGATGATGATGAACTTGCAGAAATCATCAGAGACAGGCAAGTCAGGGCTGCTAGAGCCAAAGGATCAGAGGTTCCACTGCTTTTGGATCCCAAGTTGATCCTCGACTACATTGATGTCTGGCACAAGGACCCCAACACTCCCATGCCTGACTTCAAGCTGACTCCTGGCCAAAGTCACATGCTGACCCACTTCATTCAAGAAGAAAAGTGGAAATTTGAGAAGGCCAGGCAGATCAAGAAAGCGCAGTACAAGAAAGAGCGCTATCTGGAGAAAAACGTTGTCTCTATGACAACTAAAGAACTTGTCACCATCCAGACTGAGATCAAGAAACTCAGTGATGACTTTGACGCATATCGCGCTGATTGGCTTGGAGCCAAGGTTCGTTTTGTGAAACTTGCGGATAACTTCACTCCCAATGTTGCAGCCCCAACGCAATAGGAAATTCCTCAGGCTGAAGCATCTGCTCAGCCTACTGAAGAAAATGCCAGCACCACTGTTGACAATCAGGATGCTGAAGAAAATGTGAGTTCCAGGGCTAATGACCACATTCCAGCCACTGAAGAAATTGCCAGGGCACCCACTAGTGGTGCGCCTGATGAAACTAAAGAACTCAGGGCAACTTCATCAGTTGTACCTGAAGAACATCAACCAGATTGCTCAGCTGCTCCTGCACCAACTTCAACTCCAATCCTTCTATCTGCATCAGATGTGAAGAAGACCAAGGCTGCAGAGCGTGCTGCAGTGAAGAAAAGGAAAGCATCAGCTGCTTCAGATTCTTCAGCTCCGAAGAAAATAAAGCCTATGACAAGTTCATTTGCAAATCTGATTGATGTTGTTCCCATCTCAACCAAGCCATCAAAGGACCTTGTTCCTTTTGATGAAGAATATGTGATCCCTAGCGGATCTGATGAAGAAACTCCTCCTGCTGCTTCGTCTGAACCGTTGGATGAAGAAATTGAAGTGGATGTGATCCCTTCAACACCTATCATCTCCTCGCCTATGCCTCAGTTCACAGCTGAAGAGGCTGGTGTTGAAGAAATGGAAGATGAAGATGTGGATGTTGGCTGCTCCACACCCGTAATCAGTGATGAATTCTGGGAAAGTCAGCATCCAAACTCTCCAATGTTCACACCGCTGCAGCAAATACCTCAGTCGTCTGCACCAACTGTTCAAATGAGCTCTGAAGAAACTCATCCCACTGCATCTGTCCATGAGGAAATTCCAGCCACTAGCGCTAAAGAAAATGCTGCTGGTGAACATCTGAAGACGCAGACTGCCACTGAAGAGGAACCAGAAATTCCTCAGCCTGAAGAACCTGCGATTGAGATTCCTGAGGTCATGATGCAACTCACTGACACTCCTTTGCCGAAGCCAAAGGATCCATTCTCACGCAAGCAAAAGTTCAAGGCTGATGATTTCTTCGGCGAGCACGTATTCTTCGAAGATTACAACCCATATAACTCTGCCCGCATTAGGAAGAGGCGTTTTTGGACTGCTAGTCAAGAAAATTTCTATTCCTCAGTGTTGTTCAACAAGGAGAAGATCTTCTACCATGAGCATATTCCTCAAGTGGATATGGAATCTCTACCGTTCTTCGCACCAGTCCTCAGTGTTCTTCACGACGCTGGACTGCTAAACTTTTGCTCTGACATCTGCGATTGGAATGAAGAACTGATTCTTCAATTCTATGCAACGCTGCACATCACCGGAGATGCTGAAGATGTGAATTCATGGGCGCTGGACTGGATGTCTGAAAACACTCACTGCACTGCACCAGCCTCTGAATTGCTTCATGCTCTACCACTCAGTCCTCCCCTTGAAGAAGCTCGCTGCATCTACAGTGAACCTGAGCTCACACATCATTACATGCAGGTGCTGATGAAACCCTTGAAGCCAGGTCAAGCACCAAGAACCAAATTCCTCGTGAAGGAATTACTGTACGTGCCGAGAACTGTCTATCGTATTCTTACAAGGACAATCAGTCCTATCAAAGGCCACGACTCATCTGATGAGGAAATTGTTGGCATCATGAAGAATCTCGTATTCAACATCGTTCATGGCATTCCTGTCAATTATCACGATTTCTTCATGAGGACTATGGCAAATGTTGCACTGTCTCTGTTTGAGCTGAAGCCTTATGTACCTAGGATTATGAGATTCCTCAGGACAAGGTCTTCACTCAACTACAAAGCTGATTTCCAGAATCACCTCAGCTACTTGCCCCCAATTGAAGTCCTCAAGCAGACATATTCCTCAGTTGATGGAAAGGGCAAGGCACCAGCTGTAATAGATGAAGGCATTCGTCCATTGGATGGTCAGTTTCGCAAAGCTGCATCTTATTCCACCAATGATGACTCTGCCACACATGACTCTGCCAATGCACCCAAGTCCACTACTCAAGCCACTGCTCCGCACGTGATGACTGACCGTGAACTTCTGCTTAGTCTTCACCAGAAGGTGGATCGAAATCACAAATGGGTTAAGCGTCAATTTGGTTCACTTCTTCACAACATGATTGCCACACACAACGCAGTGAAGAAAAACCACTACTACCTCCATCAAGTCTTCAGTCGCACCTGGGAAATCCTGTCACATTTGTATGGTGAAGAAGATCTGAAGAAAATGGGTCTCAATGAAGATTTTGACTGGTCTGCACCTCCACCGAAGAAATTCAAGAAGGTCAAGGTTCCTTCTCTGGTGGCTAGCTCATATGCTTCATCGCGCGACACTGATGAAAACGAAGACTTGCACGACACTGCGGCAGGCCCTATTACAACAAATGACCCCAACAACGCTGGCGCTCCTTCATTAACTTGAATTTCTTCAGGGGCGTTAGTTCTCATATTCGATCCTTTTGGTCATTTGATGACAAAGGGGGAGAATTTTGAGTTAGTCTTCAAGCGGGTCTTTCTATATGGGCGTTTTTTGTTAAGTTACAACTCTCGTTCTTCTGAGACTTTATTGGATCGAGTTGTAAACTTAAACCCGATGGTGCTCTGACACTTTTGATATGTTTTGCTGCATGCTTATTCCTCATATATGCTAATGCACGCATGCTGAATTACATCAGTCACCATATTTCATCATGCATTTCAAATTCTTCTCTGTTATATGTCAAATGCGTGTATGAATTACAAGATATAGGGGGAGATCTCCATGATTCAACTCTTCAAGCGTGCATTGCTTCAAAAGCAAATTCCTCACTATGCACATCTTCAGGGGGAGTTCTTCTATATCTTGCAATCAAATTCCTCAATATCAGTAGTTACACTTCATATGTTTATCCCCGTTGAAAACTTAACCTATATTGTCATTAATCACCAAAAGGGGGAGATTGTAAGTGCATCTAGTGGTTTTGGTGTATTGAAGACTTATAGGTTAAGGGACTAATGCGTTTGTGAGTATACACAGGTCTAAATGTCTATGAGGAGCTTGATATTTACAGAGAAAGTCGACCCCTAAAATGAAGTTCTTCGACTGAAGACTTTGGATCACTAAAGATTTTTTGAAGACTTTAAAAGTGAAGAAATTGGTGTGACCTTGAAGACTTGGTATTCGTTCGAAGAACATGAAGCGTAAAGACTTTTGTTTTCGTAGTTTCATTTTCTCCTTCTTGAGTCATAGGAAACACCGTACTGTTAAAGGGGGTCGAGGAAATACTAAGGAAAATTTCCATGTGATGCTCAAACTCAAAATCCTACACCTACCAATCCCTTCAAGTGAAGCCATTGGAAATCTCATACAGTTAAGTCTATTTCTTCAGTGATAGAGACGAAGTTCTTCTGGTCTCTGAGGAATTTGTCCTGACTGAGGAGTTAGGAATTCGCCAGTGCGGATTGCCTACACAATGAAGAACATGATAGCCCTGAGGATTTTGCTACTCAAAATTTCGACCGTTGATGTGCTATGCGCCAGCTGTCCCAAAATATCTATTCACCTAACGGTCATATCATTGAAGGGCATTTATGTCTTATCATGTCAGGCTGCTCCCTAGGCTATGAATAGCTGCCCCCTACAACCACTAGTTGGTTGGCTGCTCCGAGAGAAACTGACACTTGTCATTTGAGAGCAACCCATCCTCCGAGGACTTTGAGAGAAAATCATCAAGTGAGGAAAAACCCAAAACCCAAACACCTACAAACCCCAAGTGATTGAGCATCACTGAAGAGATTGATCCTGTGTGGATCTGACGCTTGTTACCTTTGAAGACTGTGCTTCTTCCAGACGGTTAGGCGTCATGGTCTAGAGCATCCAAGAGGAATTGTGGATCGCCGAGTGACCGAGTTTGTGAAGGTTTGGAAGTCGCCTGAAGACTTACCACGAGTGATTGGACGAGGTCT
This sequence comes from Triticum urartu, assembly GCF_056163025.1. Classification (NCBI taxonomy): domain Eukaryota; kingdom Viridiplantae; phylum Streptophyta; class Magnoliopsida; order Poales; family Poaceae; genus Triticum; species Triticum urartu. The sequence continues at coordinate 439,261,380 of NC_141876.1, read as the reverse complement.
GTGTGACCTTAGTTCAAGGAGAATACGGTGAGGACTAGGTGTCCTGAGTAGCGTGTTCAGGACTGGGTGTGTCCAGGACTGTGTGTCCTCGAGTTTAAATACTCAGCCGCTCCAACCAGACGTACAACTGAGACAACAGTTGGAACTGGTCTACCAAATCATTGTCTTCACCAAGCTTACTGGTTCTATTTCCTCAACTCTTTCATTTCCTCATAACTGTGTTGTGTGCTTGTTCATATCTGTGCTTCAAGACTTTGACTGAAGACTTTCTCAATTTCCTCAGTTCAATTTCTTCAGTCTGTTTGTCTTCATCATGTGTTATCTTGTGCTTACGCTACCTGTACTCTGTGCCTGTCTTCATTTCATCATGATGACCATGCTTGTATTCTGTTATGTTTACTATTGAGTACTTATTCCGCTGCTAGTAGTTCTTCGCTAAGGAATTTCCTCACTGGCAAATTCCTCAGTGAAGAATTTCATAAAAATCGCCTATTCACCCCCCCTCTAGTCGATATAATGCACTTTCACCTCGGAGGATGGGATGCTCTCAAATGACAAGTGTCAGTTTCTCTCGGAGCAGCCAACCAGCTACTGGTGGTAGGGGGTGGCTATTTATAGCCTAGGGAGTAGCCCTACATGATAAGACATAAATGCCCTTTAATGATAAGATCGTTAGGTGGATAGATATTTTGGGACAACTGGCGCATAGCACAGCAACGGTCGGAATTTTGAGTGGCGAAATCCTCAGGGCTATAATGTTCCTCACTGTGTAGGCAATCCGCAATGGCGAATTCCTAACTCCTCAGTCAGAACAAATTCCTTAGAGACCAAAATAACTTCATCTCTGTCACTGAAGAATATGACTGAACTATATGAGATTTCCAATGGCTTCACTCGAAGGGATTGGTAGGTGTAGGATTTGAGTTGAGCATCACATGGAAATTTTTCCGTAGTATTTCCTCGACCCCCTTTAACAGTACGGTGTTTCCTATGACTCAAGAAAGAGAAAATGAAACTATGAAAACAAAAGTCTTCACGCTTCATGTTCCTCGAATGAATACCAAGTTCAAAGTGCGTTATATCGACTAGAGGGGGGGTGAATAGGCGATTTTTATGAAATTCTTCACTAAGGAATTTGTGGGTGAGGAAATTACTTAGCGAAGAACTACTAGCAGCTGAATAAGTACTCAAAAGTAAACATAATAGGATACAAGCATAGTCATCATGATGAAATGAAGACAGGCACAGAGTACAGGAAGCATAATCACGGGATAACACAGGATGAAGACAAACCGACTAAAGAAATTGAACTGAGGAAATTGAGAAAGTCTTCAGTCAAAGTCTTCAAACACAGATATGAACAAACACACAACACAGTTATGAGGAAATGAAAGAGTTGACGGAATAGAACCAGTAAGCTTGGTGAAGACAATGATTTGGTAGACCAGTTCCAACTGCTGTCTCAGCTGTATGTCTGGTTGGAGCGGCTGAGTATTTAGACTCGAGGACACACAGTCCCGGACACCCAGTCCTGAACACGCAGCTCAGGACACCCAGTCCTCACCGTATTCTCCTTGAACTAAGGTCACACAGACCTCGTCCAATCACTCGTGGTAAGTCTTCAGGTGATGTCCAAACCTTCACAAAATTGGTCACTCGGCGATCCACAATTCCTCTTGGATGCTCTAGACCATGACGCCTAACTGTCTGGAAGAAGCACAGTCTCCAAAGGTAACAAGCGTCAGATCCACGCAGGATCAATCTCTTCAGTGATGCTCAATCACTTGGGGTTTGTAGGTGTTTGGGTTTTTGGTTTTTGGTTTTTCCTCACTTGATGATTTTCGCTCAAAGTCCTCAGAGGATGGGTTGATCTCAAATGACAAGTGTCAGTTTCTCTCGGAGCAGCCAACCAGCTAGTGGTTGTAGGGGGCAGCTATTTATAGCCTAGGGAGCAGCCTGACATGATAAGACATAAATGCCCTTCAATGATATGACCGTTAGGTGGATAGATATTTTGGGACAGCTGGCGCATAGCACAGCAACGGTCAGAATTTTGAGTAGCAAAATCCTCAGGGCTATCATGTTCCTCACTATGTAGGCAAATCCGCACTGCCGAATTCCTAACTCCTCAGTCAAGACAAATTCCTTAGAGACTAGAAGAACTCTGTCTCTGTCACTAAAGAAATTGACTGAACTGTATGAGATTTCCAATGGCTTCACTCGAAGCGATTGGTAGGTGTAGGATTTTGAGTTGAGCATCACATGGAAATTTTTCCTTAGTATTTCCTCGACCCCCTTTAATAGTACGGTGTTTCCTATGACTCAAGAAAGAGAAAATGAAACTACGAAAACAAAATTCTTCACGCTTCATGTTCCTCGAATGAATATCAAGTCTTCACGGACACACCAATTTCTTCACTTTCAAAGTCTTCATGGAAGTCTTCAGAAATATCAAAATCTTCAGTCGAAGATATTTATTTTTAGGGGTCGACTTTTCCTATAAATATCAAACTCCTCGTAGACTTATAGACCTGTGTACACTCACAAATGCATTAGTCCCTTAACCTATAAGTCTTCAATACACCAAAATCACTAAGGGGCACTAGATGCACATACAATCTCCCCCTTTTTGGTGATTGATGACAATATAGGTTAAGTTTTCAACGGGGATAAACATATGAAGTGTAACTACTGATATTGAGGAATTTGATTGCAAGATATAGAAGAACTCCCCCTGAAGATGTGCATAGTGAGGAATTTGCTTTTGAAGCAATGCACACTTGAAGAGTTGAATCATGGAGATCTCCCCCTATATCTTGTAATTCATACACGCATTTAACATATAATATGAAGAATTTGAAATGCATGATGAAATATGGTGCCTGATGAAATTCAGCATGCATGCAATAATATTAACGAGGAATAAGCATGCAGAATAGTGCATCAAAAGTATCAGAGCACCATCGGGTTTAAGATTACAACTCGATCCAATAATGTTTCAGAAGAATGTGAGTTGTAACTTAGCAAAAAAAATGCCCATATAGTAGACCCGCTTGAAGACTAACTCATATTTCTCCCCCTTTGTCATCGAATGACCAAAAGGATCGAAAATGAGGACTAACGCCCCTGAAGATAATCAAGTTGATGAAGGAGCGCTAGCGTTGTTGGGGTCGTTTGTTGATGTAGGGCCTGCCGCAGTGTCGTCCAAATCTTCATGTTCATCCGTGTCATGCTATGAAGAATATGAGCTGGCCACCAGAGAAGGAACCTGTACCTTCTTGAATTTCTTCAGTGGAGGTGCAGACCAGTCAAAATCTCCTTTGAGACCCATGTTCTTCAGATCTTCTTCACCATACAGATGTGACAGGATTGCCCAGGTGCGACCGAAGACTTGATGGAGGTAGCAGTGGTTTTTCTTCACTGCATTGTGTGTGGCAGTCATGTTGTGAAGAAGGGAACCAAACTGATGCTTAACACATTTGTGATTTCGGTCCACCTTCTGGTGAAGACTAAGCAGAAGTTCACGGTCAGTCATCACGCGCGGAGCAGTGGCTTGAGGAGTGGACTTGGGTGCATTGGCAGAGTCATGTGTGGCAGAGTCATCATTGGTGGAATAAGATGCAGCTTTGCGAAACTGACCATCCAATGGACGAATGACTTCATCTATTACAGCTGGTGCCTTGCCCTTTCCATCAACTGAGGAATATGTCTGCTTGAGGACTTCAATTCGGGGCAAGTAGTTGAGGTGATTCTGGAAATCAGCTTTGTAGTTGAGTGAATACCTTGTCCTGAGGAATCTCATAATACAAGGTGCATAAGGCTTCATCTCAAACGGAGACAGTGCAACAGTGGCCATAGTCCTCATGAAGAAATCATGATAATTGACAGGAATGCCATGAACGATGTTGAATACCAGATTCTTCATGATGCCAACAATTTCCTCATCAGATGAGTCATGGCCTTTGATGGGATTGATTGTCCTCGTAAGAATACGATAGACAGTTCTCGGCACGTACAACAATTCCTTCACGGGAATTTGGTTCTTGGTGCTTGACCTGGCTTCAAAGGTTTCATCAGCACTTGCATGTAATGATGTATGAGCTCAGGTTCACTGTAGATGCAGCGAGCTTCTTCAAGGGGAGGACTGAGTGGTAGAGCACGAAGCAATTCAGAGGCTGGTGTCGTGTAGAGAGTGTTTTCAGACATCCAGTCCAGCACCCATGAATTCACATCTTCAGCATCTCCGGTGATGTGCAGCGTTGCATAGAATTGAAGAATCAGTTCTTCATTCCAATCACAGATGTCAGAGCAAAAGTTGAGCATCCCAGCGTCGTGAAGAACACTGAGGACTGGTGCGAAGCACGGCAGAGATTCCATATCCACATGAGGAATATGCTCATGGTAGAAGATCTTCTCCTTGTTGAACAGCACTGAGGAATAGAAATTGGCTTGACTAGCAGTCCAGAAACGCCTCTTCTTAATGCGAGCAGAGTCATAAGGGTTGTAATCTTCGAAGAATACATGCTCATCGAAGAAATCATCAGCCTTGAACTTTTGCTTGCATGAGAATGGATCCTTTGGCTTCGGCAGAGGAGTGTTAGTGAGTTGCATCACGAACTCAGGAATCTCAATCGCAGGTTCTTCAGGCTGAGGAATTTCTGGTTCCTCCTCGGTGGTAGTCTGCGTCGTTGATTCTTCAGCAGCAGCAGTTTCTTCAGCGCTAGTGGCTGGAATTTCCTCATGAACAGATGCAGTGGGATGAGTTTCTTCAGAGCCCAGGTGAACAGTTTATGTGGGGGGCTGAGGAATTTGCTGTAGAGGGGTGAACATTGGTGAGTTTGGATGCTGGCTTTCCCAGAATTCATCATTGATTACGGGTGTGGAGCAGCCAATGTCCACATCTTCATCTTCCATTTCTCCAACGCTAGACTCTTCAGCTGTGAACTGAGGCATAGGCGAGGAGATGATAGGTGTTGAAGGGCTCACATCCACTTCAATTTCTTCATGCAACGGTTCAGACGAAGCAGCAGAAGGAGTTTCTTCATCAGATCCGCTGGGGATCACATATTCTTCATCAAAAGGAACAAGGTCTTTTGATGGCCTGGTTGAGATGGGAACAGCATCAATCGAGTTTGCAAATGAACTTGTCATAGGCTTTATTTTCTTCGGAGCTGAAAAATCTGAAGCAGCTGATGCTTTCCTTTTCTTCACTGCAGCACGCTCTGCAACCTTGGTCTTCTTCACATCTGATGCAGATGGAAGGATTGGAGTTGAAGTTGGTGCAGGAGCAGCTGAGGAATCTGGTTGATGTTCTTCAGGTACAACTGATGAAGTTGCCCTGAGTTCTTTAGTTTCATCAGGCGCACCACTAGTGGGTGCCCTGGCAATTTCTTCAGTGGCTGGAATGTGGTCATCAGCCCTGGAACTCACATTTTCTTCAGCAGCCTGATTGTCATCAGCGGTGCTGGCATTTTCTTCAGTAGGCTGAGCAGATGCTTCAGCCTGAGGAATTTCCTGTTGCGTTGGGGCTGCAACATTGGAAGTGAAGTTATCCGCAAGTTTCACTAAACGAACCTTGGCTCCAAGCCAATCAGCGCGATACGCGTCAAAGTCATCACTGAGTTTCTTAATCTCAGTCTAAATAGTGACAAGTTCTTCAGTTGTCATAGAGACAACGTTTTTCTTCAGATAGCGCTCTTTCTTGTACTGCGCTTTCTTGATCTACCTGGCCATCTCAAATTTCCACTTTTCTTCTTGAATGAAGTGGGTCAGCATGTGACTCTGGCCAGGAGTCAGCTTGAAGTCAGGCAAGGGAGTGTTGGGGTCCTTGTGCCAATCATCAATGTAGTCGAGGATCAGCTTGGGATCCAAAAGCAGTGGCACCTCTGATCCTTTGGCTCTAGCGGCCCTGACTTGCATGTCTCTGATGATTTCTGCAAATTCATCATCATCAGCTTCGTCTTCATCAGATGGCACTTGGAAAGCGACTTGCTTCTTTTGAGGACTTGGGCGAGGACCTCGTCCAATAGTGGCCTTTGTCTTCAGCAGTGAGGGGCCAGCTGAGGAACTTGGTGCAGCTGAGGAACTAGCTGAGACACCTGAGGCAATGGAGATGCTGGCAGTCTTTTGGCACGAGGCGAGATGCACAGGTGCTGAGGATTTAGTCAGAACAGCTGAAGGCTTTGGCGGAGGAGCTGAGGACTTTGGAGGAACGGGAGCAGCATGCGGAATTTGCCGCGAGGGCTTTGAGGATTCTGGCCGTGAGGGCATTGCTGAGGAACTTCGCCTGCGCGCAGGCTTCTTAGACATAGCCTTCTTTGGCTTGACAGCTGAAGCCTCAGCAGAGGCAGCAGCAGCAGGAGAGTCTTCATTGAATTTCCTCACTGCTTCTCTGGCTTGCTTAGCCAGCTTGGCTTGGTGCTTGGCCCATTCATCAGGATAGTCCTCACCGCGTTTGAGGCTGGTGGGATCTGCTATTTGGCCAGGTGCCAATGGAGCTCTTGGGCATGGAGGATTGAGTGCGAATTTCTTCATGTACTTAGGAGTGACATATCTGTACTCCCTCCATTCTCTTGCCCATCTCCTCTATCCTCTGTTTGCGCACTTTGCGCTCATTCTTGGTTTCCTCAGTAGGTGTGCAGTACCCAGCATATATGTCATCAGGGATCTCAAACGCTGTATTTACCTCAGGCCTCTTTCCTCCCTTCTGTGGCTTCTTACCATCAGCCATTTTCTTCAGTTGAGGAATTTGAACAATTGAATTCTCTGAAGAAGTATGCAACTTGTCTTCGAGGAACGCTACAAATGAGTTAAGTTGATGAGAACCTAGTGATTCAGTAGCTGACATGTGTACCTATGAACAGAGTATAGTTGCGAGGAATTTGGAGAGGTCATATGCGTTCTCAGAAGGTTTTGTAAAAAGAACAAGTTTGAGGAATTTGACCAGATGAGTCTTCAAGAATTTCACTAAGCTTTCTTTGTCTTAGGTTCCAGAGATGTGTAAATTAAAAATCCACACATTTGAGGAATCTTGAAGAAAACATGGCTTAGAGAAACGAATCAAGAACGGATAATATGTGAGGTGTTTTAGTATGTGAAGATATGAAGAAAAACACCTTTGAAGATTTTGTAGATAATCATTCGAATCAATGAGGGTAGTAAAAGTAACTTTTAATTACCCTGGACGAAGAACACGACGAACTGGAGTGAGGAGATGTGAAGTTCGTCTGTGCAGATCTTCCATGCCCTAACTTGGCGGAGGAAGACGGCTACGGCGGCGGCGGAGTGAAGATTTCCGCGGTCGGCGCGAGTACGTCGGCGACGAGGTCGAGGCAGTGAAGCTCTTCCTCACCGGTGGCGATGAAGTAGCGGCGGCGCTAGAGTTTGAGAAACTCGAGCTGGAGAGAGATCGAGCGGAGTAAAAGGAGTGAGGAAGGGAAGGAGGGGTATTTATAGCCACGGTGAAAAACTGCTCGCCCGAAGAAATTGGACGAACGTGCCCCTGACCCTTCTCATCCGCATGACATGTTAGATCGCGGGTGAGTGGATAAGTGTAGCGTGGTATGCGGAACGGTTTGAGCGGCAAAGCCGAAAATTTCGATAAGATAGGTTTTAAAGTTCCATTCGCAATTTCTTCAGTTGACAAGGACACAATGAAGATTTTGAACGTGTTTCAAATAGAACGCACATGAAGAATTTGTGAACAGATTGGGTTGAGTATAGCATAGAGGGGAAGGGTCCGATCACATTCACTTAGCAGAGAACCAACTTGAAGAAATAGCAATAAGTGAATGATGTAGAGGACATAAACTCATATATATATATATACATCTGGGAGGTTTCAGGTGGTTGTACTTTTTGAACTGACGGTTTCAGGTGGTTGTACTGATGTTTTCAAAGCGGTTGAACTGATGCTTTCGGTTGTGTTTAACAGATCGTCTTCTTTAGTTCAAAAACTTTTTGTAATTTTTTTGTCGGAACGTGGCGTGTAATATATCGTTGGAAAGCTCTTGACAACCATATTTCAATTATATTGAACGTTTTTGCAAAATCATTATGGTTTAAGAGCAGTTTTGAAAAAAACATTTTTTCAAAACCGAAAACGTGAATCATATTTTGGACTCAATTTTCAAACGGTTTGTCGGAATTGAGCAAATAAGATGGCGTTGGAAAGCTGGTGAAAATCCACATCTTCCATGATGTATTGTTTTTTCGAATTCTATATGATTTAAAAGTAGTTTGAAAAAGGTGAAATTCTGGGCAAAACGTATTTTCGTGATTTTTTGCAAATGGTTTGTCGGATTGACGCAAATGATACGGCGTTGGAAAGCTATGTAAAATGCGCAAATTTTTCGTATAGAAATGTTTTTCTAATTCCTTACGGTTTAAAAACGAATTCGAATACGGTCAAATTTGATTTTGAACGCGATTTTTTTAAAAAGTTTGTCAAAATATGGCAAATAATATAGCGTTGGATAGCTATTGAAAATGCAAAACTTATTCATGTTGAACGCTTTCTCTACTTCACAATCGTTTAAGAGTAATTTTGAATACGACATGACGGATCCTGCTGTTTTCTCGTGTGAAAAACAGAGTAGTCGTACTGATATATATATGTATGTTTGTACTGAGCTATTTTTTGTAGAGTAATTTTGAATGGTTCCGAAAAAGGGTACCTGTACTGATGCTTGCATGGGTTTGTACTAAGCGTGTTTTCAGTAACTAGACTTTGCTCTGTTTTTTTGGTAATATTTTTCTCGTAAGTTTTCAACGGTTTACTGTATCGTCGCCCCTGTACTTGTATGGTTTGTATCATCGAACTGAATGATATTTTATTCAAAAAGAAAATGTGTTTGTTTTGTTTATTTTTTAACTCAACATTTTTTTGATAACGTTGTTCTGAACTTCTCTCATTTTACGACTTGTACTGAGGTACTTACTAAGCAGGATTTTCATGGGGTTTCTTTTTTTGCTTGAACTTTACAATTTGAATTTCTGTGATTTCTTTTATTCCGAACGGACCACCATTTTTAACTCATACTGAGGTACTTACTACGCCCGAACTGGGGTGGATGTCGCGTGTCTCGGCATGTTTCGAACTCGATGATATTTTTTCATCAATTTACTGCCCATTTTTTTCATCACACTTGAGAGAGTGATTAATAGGTTTCCTTACTGGCCAGTAACACATGAACTCCTTAGGCAATAATACATGAACTACTAGGAACATAAATTTTCATCGAGCACTTGAAAACATAAAACATTACATAAAAAGAAGCACCGAATAGTTAATGTAAAAATAACTCCCGCATCCATCATATACTGGGACTTCTTGCGTTTTACGAGTTGAACTTTTACCATTTGAATTTTCGTGGGTTTTTCTTTTGTTTGAACTTTTTCCCAAACTTATCTGAGACATCATGTTTGAACATACAACTTTTGTAGTTCTAAACATGTGGTCTTTCCATTTATTAAATTGCTTTTTTCCTCCAAACTTTTACTGCTACAATTCTTTTTTGCAAATTTATTATCCCTTGAGTTAGAACTGATGCAATTTTTAATTTTTAATTTATGGTACTCACGGTACTAGAGAGTTTGTACTTCTCAAAAAATAATCACTTGATATTCTTTTAGTTTTAGTTTTTAATCTTCTTTCCCATCCTTATCCTTACTGACGGTGTCATCACCATCGTACCTTTGTTGTTTATATAGTTGAATGGACTTACATTTTTACCATTTTATTCTTTTAAAAACTAATGTTTTCTCTAAATTTCCTACATTTCCTACCTGACAGGAATCAGACCTTATTTATTTTCTACATTTTGTACTTCTAAGTTCTTTAATGACATTTTCACTATTTTACTTTGTTTTACCTCATCAAACAGGCGCACACCACATTTGAAGAAACAAAATATGAATCTTGGAAGCACTAGGGGGATAACGATTGCACAGGACTTCACGTGTGCCTTCATCATAGAAAAATAGACCGAATATTGCCAAGTTCTAAGGTTGAATAAATGAATCATACAGAATATTGTTAAAACCCCACATTTTTCTCACTAAAACAAACTTATGTACTTGCATACAACCCTCTTTGAACTTGGACGACACCTAGTGCTCAACTTGGACGATGACCAGTGCTCAACTGGAACAGAGGAGCTTCCATTGCAGTGGAGAAGACGTTGACATGCACTGGAGCTTAGCGTGCTGGAGTGATACACTTCGCGCCTACTCAATGTCACTGTACCCTGCACACACACCAGCCAACAATTAACCACGTGGACTAAATTGGAGCTAGAATATGAATTGAACTAGATGAGATTTAGAAATTGAACTGACAGAAGAAACTAGACACCACAGGTACATCAAATAAAAAACTAGAGTAGTCAGTACCAACTACTAAACTAATGTACTGGATACTCAAAAATTAAACGCGTCAAAAGAAAAATTAAAATTTTTATGCGCTCAATCTCCTGCATATATATTTGAACTGATGGTTTTCTCTCATTGAACATTACTGCCTCACGAGTATGAACTATGCAAACTTTATTCTGGCCAAACTATTACACACACTGCACTAATTCGTCCTGTGTTGGTTGCAGGAGCTGGACTGACCACCTAGGCATCACATCAAAGTAATTAGCAATATTAAACACTACTTTTTACAAGAATTAGCCAGAAATTAAAAGGGTGAGAAATCAGAGTTCTAGTAATTATAATTTCCACACACTAGTAGCAACCACTGTTTTGGTTCAGTTTCCTATGAATAAAATCAGAAACACCGTCTCTTTATGAATAAAGCAGCATGCATTATCTCAAGGCCATGTCCACACTGCCTCACACAATGATTCAAAATCTTCTCAGCTAAGATCAAACAGGTTACTATTCTCAAGCTATTTGGCTTTCACACAAACATGTTGTGAGCAGATAAACTTACGCATTAAAAAGAGTATCAATTTCTCAATCGCCAGAGAAAATAACACAAGAGCGGTGCCAACTTCCCCGTATCCATCCACCTCCATGCTCCTGCAAACCCACACCTATGCCCACCTAATCCAACAGCGATCGAACTAGCCGAGAAGGAGCCAACATTGAAGCACTTGGGGGAATGAAGAAACGAAATCATCTGGGTTCCATGTATAAATCATGGGAGCTCCTAGGAATCCAACACAACCAGCGCCTACTACTATCAGCACCACATCTAGGGGTGGCGCGCGTTGGTGGGGAGGTGGGGGCACGCGTTTGTGGGAAGGCGTGAAACAATGAACAAGTTATAGTAGCAACACTTAATGTTTTAGATATCCTTGGCACAACAAGTTAGTACATCTAGCAATCTAGGCCAAATGAAATCCATGGACTATAGATTGACTAAAATAAGAATTGAAATGAACTAAAACTAAAATAAGAATTGAACTGAAATAAACTTGGATATTATACTGAACTAATATAAGAAACTTTTGACTAAACTAAAATGAGAATTTTAAATTGGACTCAACCTAAAAATTATTTGCTGAACTAATCATGAAAGAACAAGAATCAATTCATTCTGGAAGTATTTTAAGCATCAAGTCCACGAGGATTGAGAAGTTACAGAATCATTTTCAGTTTCAAGCACAATAGCAATTCAGAATTGCTAACATAATTTCAAGGTACTATGCAAAAAATACATTACAATATATTTGAGATGTCCAACTACATGTACCATCTTAACACCTTCTCATAAAAAATGAATCAATAGTAAATAATTTTTGGCACTTTTGCACTGAGGTAATAGTATTGAACCTATGACGAACAATAGAACTTAAAAAGAAATTTTTTTATAGGTGGAATAAGATGTCGGAGATCGGGTGGACCGGCTACACCTCCTCTCGACTGATCAGCAAATTGTTTTCTTATATAGGTCCCAATGAAACGCTTTTTAACTTTCTTTTTGTACAACTTTTCTGGTTTCTGGTCTTAATCTTATTTCCCAACAATCTGTTTTTTGAACTGGTATAAATTCATGTTTGATCTTACTAGCTCTTGGTCAGAAGAACTCAAGAACGAGATGGAACTAGAGAAATATGACAGGTCAAATATGGCCAAAAAAGTGCAAATCAAATTGTTTGTCGGATGGGCAAATGTACAAGTTCACATAAAAAGAACAAGTTCATGTACAGTAACATTGAAGTACACAAAGATACCTAAATATAATTTATGTACTTCAAAATAGTTTGTTTTACCTCCAAAATACTTCATTTGTTTTGAAATATGAACTTCTATATTTATTTCCTTAGAACTTATAACAGAGTGCGCGGCATTATTATACTTCATACTATATGAACTTCTATATTTATTTCCTTAGAATTATGCTGCATGCCCACACAACATCATAGCCAATTCCTAAACTTGCAAGCCGAAGGTCACTAGGTAACAGCTAGTGGCTAATAGGAGGTGCACCAACAACTAGTGGTAGTAGGTCGAGGTTGTCCTGGATGATGCTGGAAATGATAAGAGCAGACGAAGGTCAAGGTCGTCCTAGTTTCAAAAATATCACACAACCAAGTACTGATCAAAATCAATCATTCTTCATATCTCCAAATCCAGTGCAAAAAATTAGAAGCTACTGTGTCCACAATCTATGTTGATTTACTCCAAAACACAAAAAATGTGAAGAGAATATCCATCGCACACTTTTTGGTCTGCACAAAATTGTTCCTGGAATTGTACATATTTCAGAACTGAAAGAAATTTATGTTTATAATGATGAACTGGCCATCAAGCATGTCACGAGGAGCTTGAACGGAGAAGCTAGGAAGATCTGGACTGGTGTGAGTCCTATACCTGGACAGGGATGGGAAAGGCGACATCGGTGTCAACAGTGTTGCCCTACTGGATCCAGCGGGTGGCTTCTCCGGGGGCGCAAGGCTTCGGGGGATGTCAAAATTAACAAAGGTAATTCCTAAATATGTATCAAAACAGGAAGGAAGAAAAATGGAACTTATAGCTCAAAATTTATCTTGAATAGTGATGTCGACTAGTACTGCAGAAAGTTTTGGTCAGTCCAGTAACTTATTAAGTGGTAAGTCGGTATCCAAGTCAGCATGGTTTCTGTTGAACTGAGCCTTTGTGCTGAAACTGAACCATGCTTGGAAGCCTTATGCTGAATAAAACAAAATTTGGACATATAATACATAGTGAATCACAACTTTTTGCTTCTTTTTTTGTATGAACTACTCGTATAATACATATGGAATCACTATTTATTTTTATTAACAAATTGCATTATACTATTGAGAGAATGTACCTTTCAGCAGCAATGCATTGAACCTCCAAAAACTCAAGATTTGTACCTCAACACACATTTCGTCTCCAATGTCACTACCATCGTAACATAAAATAGAGAAACCTGGAACATTAGTGGGTTAAACACATCTAACAACATCAAAAGAGGAACACTAGAAAAAAAGGACGCCGCCATACAGGAAATACAGTGGACAGACCCAAAGGAGAAATCCTCAAGCAAAAATCATGAGATCTCGCAATCTCCATGGAAGATGGGGGTATCTGAACTTATCTTTGCTTCTTTGAAATTTTCGTTTTCTTGACTCGAAACTTTCTGTCAATTTCCAATACAAGTTCTTTTCGAATTGCTTTCTGCAATTTTATGTTTCCTTGCTTCAAGTCATGTTTGCTATTTTTTAATCTGATGCATGTTGCACTATAGGACTGCTATTGGTTTGCAAGTTGGGCTTGAGTCTTTAAAAAATTAAACTGGTACAGGAAATACAAACAGTCAATATTGGCAGAAATCTCTAGATGAAAAAGAACAGAGCATCAGAAGATTCATCAAATTTATACCAAAAATGCCGGATCATGGGGCCGAGCACGGGGTGCCCTGCAAGTGACTCTTTTTTGAGTGACCGGCGGCAGAGGAAGAAGTTGGACTAATGAGCTGCAGATCTTACAGTTGACTAGCCCCAGCGACCACATTGGCAGCTGCACGAACGGCGCCAAATGAACGGGCTTTGGTGGTAGTGATGAACGGCCTGGTGGCTGAGTTTGAACGGACCGTGAGCTTAGGAGGCAGAGGGTGACGCTGGAGCCGTAGTGGCAACGTGTGGTGGATTGGGGAGGCAGGCTGGACAACGATGGGGTCGTGGAGGAGATGGGGATGAGGTGGCAGCTGAACCTAGTATACACAAGGGTGGGGCGGTGGCCGGAACCGGGGGAGACGGGAGCGGGGCGGTGGGCGGAGCCAGGGGAGACGGGAGCGGGGCGGCGGCTGGAGCCGGGAGAGACAGGAGCGGGGCGGCGGCCGGAGCCGGGGGAGATGGGAGCGGGGCGGCGGCCGGAGCCGGGGGAACGGGAGCGGGGCAGCGGCCGGAGCCACGGCAGATGGGAGCGGGGCGGCGGCCGGAGCCAGGGCAGACAGGAGCAAGGGCAGCGGCCGAAGCCGGGAGCGGGGGCAGCGGCCGGAGCCGGTGGGATGGGAGTGGTGGTTCCGAAGGCGGGGACAAAGGATAAGGTTTTGCCGGAGCCGGTGGGACGGAGGTGGGATTTTTCATCGGCCCTGTATAGGAGGCGATAGTAACAGAATAATATTCTGTTACTAGTAACAAAATAGCTCTGTCCTATATATATATATATAGCCAATGAAGAAAAACGACGGAACCAGTGAAGACTATGCAAAGTTGAAGAATATGAATAATTTGAGGAATTTCAACTTTTGGTGGTGGCGCTACCCACCGTATAAGAATGATGATTTCAGACACCGCGTACAATTATTGTAGGGTTCTAAGAATCAAATTCTTCATTAATTTCTTCACACTAAGAGTGTTATTCTTCATTGATTGAAGAAAAATGTTTCTTCATGTGTTGCACATCTAAGTCATCAATTTTGCATAAGTGTTAGGATGAGTGTCCTTTTCAAAGAACATTCGAAGATTCTAGGATATTTAGCTCACACCGCAACTTGCTAAATCTCTTCTCATCCAAGGGCTTTGTGAAGATATCGGCTAGCTGTTCTTCGGTCTTCACGTGCTCAATAGAAATGTCGCCCTTCAACACATGATCATGAAGAAAATGATGACGAATCTGAATGTGCTTTGTCTTCGAGTGTTGGACTGGGTTGTGAGCAATCTTGATGGTACTCTCATTGTCACAGAAGAGAGGCACATTCTTCATGTTGACGTCGTAGTCCTTGAGAGTTTGCTTCATCCATAGCAATTGGGCACAGCAAGAACCAGCGGCAATGTACTCAGCTTCAGCAGTAGATAGTGATACGCGGTTCTGTTTCTTCGAGGACCAACAGACCAAAGATCGTCCGAGGAAATGACATGTACCAGATGTTGACTTGCGGTCCACACGATCACCAGCTTAGTCAGAGTCAGAATATCCAATGAGATCAAAAACCGAGCCCTTGGGGTACCATAATCCAAGTGTTGGTGTGTGAGCTAGATATCAAAGAATATGCTTCACAGCCTTATGGTGTGATTCCTTCGGTGTAGCTTGAAATCGGGCTAACATGCAAACACTAAGCATTATATCTGGCCTAGATGCACATAAGTACAATAAGGAACCTATCATGGAGCGGTATTCCTTATGATTGAAGTCAATACCATTTTCATCAGTGCACAGATGGCCATTTGTGGGCATAGGAATTTTGACACCTTTGCAATCCTGCATGCTGAATTTACTCAGTACATCCTTGAGGTATTTCTCCTAAGATATGAATATGCCATTGCGTTGTTGACGAATTTGAAGACCTAAGAAGAATTTCAACTCTCCCATCCTAGACATTTGATATTCTTCACTCATTGTCGGCGTTCTGGGAACGGGGGTCCCCAGACTTGCCTGCCTACGGCGTGGCTCAAAGGGGGGCCCAGCGCGGCCCATCTTCACCAACACAAACCCAAGACCCTCGCGAGGGGCCAAGCCTCGCGGGCGGATGACGCGGAGCTTCCTCAGGCACGGCCTCGTCAGGCTGGCTCACGAGGAGGCGGAGAGATCAAGGCGGGGTACCTCACGAGGTGCCCATGACGCAAGCCATGACGACCAAGGGCGCCAGGCGGGTGCCAGCCCGCGCAGCGTCCTCCTTTCCTCTTTGGTGCAAAGGGGGCAAGCGCAGCCGCGGAGTACCGAGGCATCAGGCAAAGGTTGCCATTTCGGTGCAACGAGACCAAGACCAGGAGGACTACGAGTCGGAGGTCACCGTGGAGCCCAAGACGGCGTCATCACCAGAGCTTTGTGCAGGCGAAGACTACTTTTGTCAGGGTAGCTAGTACTAGCTGTCCCCCTTCAAATTAGCCCGCCATTGTTGGCTCCCTTCCCACTCAATATTTGGGAAGAGGACCAGGGCCTCTATAAATAGGACCAGCCACCCACAGAGCAAAGGGGGCTGAGGGGTTGGAAGGAAAGAGAGGGGTTTCGATCAGAAAGAGAGAGAGAGAGAGAGAGAGAGAGAGAGAGAGAGAGAAAGGTGACTGAACTCCTCCCAGCAGTTCATCGCCCCAGCCAAGAACAGACCCTCGCGAGGCTGTTCTTCCTTGTATTGTTCATCACCATCAGCCCAAGAGGCAATCTACCACACCACACACTGGAGTAGGGTATTACACCACAATGGTGGCCCGAACCAGTATAAACCATGTGTCTCTTGTGTTGTTCTTTCCTCAGTTTAGATCCTATCAAGGTGGAGGAGTGCAGGTAGGTAGGACGCGAAATCTCCGCACGCACCCCAGTGTTCGAACCTCAAGGGTCTGCCGGAACCCGAAATCCGACATTTGGCGCGCCAGGTAGGGGTGCGCCGGGATTCGACATCCACCACCCCGTTCTCCTCCGACCATCACGCCCATGTCTGACGCTCGTCGGGCCCGCGCCGAGCGCCGGGCCGCGCTCGCTTCCCGCGTCGCCCAAACGGCCCCTGTCGGCGGGCGTCCTCGCCTTCCCCATCACCTGCCATCAACGCCGCCACCGGCCCAGTGGGGGACGAGCAGCAAGCATCGTCCCAGCATCCGTCCGTGCGGCAAGACGGCCGCACCGCAACTCCCTCGCTCACCCCAGCTGGTTCTTCATCCCACGCGCTCCGCGCGCCCATGGAGGCTCGGGCTGCACTCATCGCGGCAAACGAGCTCCTGCGCTACCGTCCTGTCGACGGCGTCTATGAAGAATGGCTCGACCGCATCGCCGAGCTCGTCCGCGCCGCAGGGGGCTCTCCTGCGCCGTCCGTTCCGCTACACCGCACCCCGCCCCGCGCGGGCGATGAAGCTCCAGCGGCGCCCCGGCCGCCTCCTCCTCAGGAAGGCGCCATGGCTCCAAGGCGCGTGGCCCCTGGGCGGAAACCGCTCCGTCAGGTGCCAGCGCGGCAAGAGCAGAGATGTCAAGAAGTCCCTCGCCCGCAAGAAGCTGCCCGGGCGCTCCCTGCTCCAGCACGTCGCGACCATGCTCCTGCTCCCACACGTCAAGACCCAGCTGCAGCGCGTGGGGACAGGCAAGACCAAGCTCTCCGTCACCCAAGGCCTCCCGTGACCACAGTAGGCTGCCGTGCCTTCACGGCCGAGCTACGCAGCATCGCGTGGCCCGGCAAGTTCAAGCCAGACCTGCCTCCTCGTTACGACGGCACGGCTGACCCTGCGGAGTTCCTCCAGCTCTACGAGCTGGGCATCGAAGCTGCCAACGGAGATGGGAAGGTCATGGCGAACTGGTTTCCCATGGCACTCAAGGACGGGGCCCACACCTGGCTCCTGAACCTGGCTCCAGGCACGATCTCCTGGGACGAGATGCGCACCCGCTTCATCGCCAAATTCCAAGGTACTCGCGACCGGCCGCCCGCCGTGAGCGACATGCGCCGCATCAAGCAACAACCCGGGGAGACCCTGTAGAAGTACATCCAGCGCTTCAACAACGCACGCCTCAAGATTCCCAAGGTGACTGAGGAGGCCATCATCTCAGCCTTCTCTGACAGCATGCGCGATGTCAAGATGAAGGAGGAGCTGGCGATGCATGAAGACCTGTGCACTTCCTTGGAGCTGTTCAACTTGGCAACCAAGTGCGCCAGGGCTGAGGAAGGGCGTCTCTCCCTCCTCGAGCTGCCTGCCGCAGACCCAGAAGAGAAGAAGCCCAAGGCCAAGGATGTGAAGCGCAAGGGGGCTGCCGTGCTCGCGGCAGAACCAGACACCAAGCGGGGCAGAGATCAGCCCGAACCTTCCAAGGGCAGCCGGTACTGTGTGTACTGCGACCTCCACACCCACAACACCAACGAATGTCAGGAGCTCCGAGCCATGTGGGAAGGAAGGATCGGCCGTCGCCCCGACCGCGGTGACCGGGGCTACGGTCCAGGAGGAGGAAGGAACGCAGGACGCTGGGAAGACTGTGGCCCGCGCCAAGGGTGGCGCAATCAACCTCGCGAGGATCGCTGGCAAGACCCGCCTCGCGAGGGAGACTGGAGGGATCAGCCTCGCGAGGATCGCCCGCAAGGCAACGCAGGCCTCCCTCCGCTGCCGCTGCAGCCAAGGAGAAACGAGGACCGCCACCAAGACGAGGGGGCTGGGGGCTTCCAGGAGCCGCGTTCGATCGCCTGCATCCTGGGTGGGGATCAGGCCCCTGCCTCTCAACGCATCTTCAAGCAGTTTGCCCGCAAAGTGAATGCAGTCCTCCCCAGGCTTGAAGCCACGTGCCCTCTCAGGTGGTCGGCGTGCGCCATCATGTTCAACTCAGCAGATCAGCTCAAGTGTGCGGCTACAGCCGGAGTCCTCCCCATGCTTTGTTCCCCAATCATCAGCAACGTGGTGGTCACCAGGACCCTCATCGATGGCGGGGCAGGGCTCAACGTCCTGTCCGTGGAAACATTCAACAATCTCCAAGTGCCCTACAGCCAGCTTCAGCCAACCAAGCCTTTCTCCGGAGTCACCGACGGCTCCACGGTCCCGATTGGGCAGGTCCGCCTCCCTGTCACCTTTGGGGCACACGACAACTACTACACCGAGCTCATCGACTTCGACTTCGCTCACATTCGCCTGCCGTACAACGCCATCCTTGGGTACCTAGCGCTGGCCAAGTTCATGGCCGTAACTCACCACGGCTACAACGTCCTCAAGATGCCAGGAAGTGGCGGAGTCATCACGGTGCCCTGTGAAGAGAAGGACGCAGTGTGTTCCCTGGAATGAGCCTTTCAGGCCGCGTCACTGGAAGACCTGGATCGCGGAAGCAGGAGGCTTCCCGAGACCGCCCCCAAGAAGAAGAAGACATTGTCCGGCCCGGCCCCTCAGGAGGCAGGCCCCTCTGGGCCCGTGCCTTCCCAGGGGGAACCTCCTTCCATCACATAGGAAAGCGCGCCCGGCGCCCTCCTCAGGCAGGGCTCGGGGGCTCTCCTCTGGAGGGCCACCGACCTGGCTAGGGTCACGAGGGAGGCGCTTGGGCACCACATGGAGGCATGTTTCGAAGCACGTTTTCCTCAAGAAGGAGTAAGGCAAGGAGAGTCAGACCCTCAGGAGTTCGTCAGCAAGGCCATTCAGGAGCTACAGGAGTCAAGGGTCATGAAAGGAGGCCGCCGTCTACCAGCAGTGGCTCCCCATCCAGGCGAGGATTGTGGGCTGTGCATCTGCATCGACATACCAGGGCTCAACCGAGTCGCCTCTCTAGAGCGCCTCTGGCCCTCGCGAGTGGGGCGCTGCGGAGGTCCACCCCACAGCTACGTTCGCATGCCTTACGGCTTGCCGAACGCGGCTGCCACGTACCAGCGCCTCATGAGGGGCATCATGGAGGCACAAGAGGCCAGGCGTTCCGCGGCCCTGGCGGAGATGGAGATGGTCCGCGGGGAGCCGCCAGCACCTCCGGAGCCTCACGAGGCCCCTGGGCCTGGGGGCTCGTGAGGATCGGCTCCCGCAGCCCACCGAGTCTGCTACACCAACACCCCTCGTCCTCAACGTCATCAGGTGACATCTTTCAAGTTTCACTTCCAGCTGGGAGTGCCCCCCAGGGCTGCATTATTCCAGGCCGCTTGGGTCCGTCCCTGCGGCATGTATCCCTTTTATTTCATGTTGTTAGCTTACCTTGTTGGGGGCGCCCCTCGGGTTGCATCATCCCCAAGTCACTCGGGCCAGACCCAGCGGCATGTATCTCATTTGCATTTATTTCCGGTTATGCGTTATACCCACCATGCTTGATTATTTGATGCCGGTCCACGGCACCTCTTCTTCTCCATGCCGACCACTTGCATGTTAAAGGGGGGGTACCTGAGCATCGCGACTCAGGGCTCTTACTGGCTCTCCAGCCCTCACCCTCTGGCCTTGTCCACGGCATCGCGACCTGGCATACCAGCGATGGCTGATACCAGCTCGAGGGCCGGGACCCGGGGACGTAGAGTGCCGGCATCTAACCAAATTTGCAGGGACTCATCACAAGATAAGGCCCAGTGCCAGGCGCAACCCGCCTAGAGGTAGGGCCCCGTGAGTTCCGCGCTGGCCCACGGGTGCCCAGATACACCTCGCAAGGCCCTACCGTGCCAGCCACGTGTCAGGGCGGGGCTGTACACGTCCCGGGGGCTCCTCCCGGAGGGGGGCCCCCTCCAACGTACCAGTGGAAGCACCATTCTCCGTGCTGGCTGACGACACTGCCGAGGAGCGGCTATGCCCGTACACATACGGAAGCGCTATGCTCCGCGCTGGTGATAAAGAACTGAGGGTGGCCCCCGGGCCGCATCAACCTCAGGGAGCCCAGAGCTCAGTGTCTAGCCTCATCGTAATGCCTCCCCTCGGGAGTGCCGCGCGAGGGGGCTGGGCACAGGGGCTGCGCCTGGGTCACGCCCAGACGCACGCCGCCCAGCCAGCCCCCCCCCCGGGCCTGGTTCGTCGCACGTCTCTCCCCGAGCGGAGCCAAGGTTTGAGCGTCAAGGGGGACTCCTAAGCATCATGACTTAGGAGCCTAACTGTTCGCGTAGCCCCTCACTCCTTGGCCCCGTCTTGGTTTCCGGTCGGGACTAACGCTGGGTGAGGTATGCGCGTGGCTGGGCTCTGCAGACGTAGAACGGTAGATCCACCCACATCACACCTCCCTACTTGATGTTCGTGCGCCAAGGGGGACTCCTGAGAATCGCGACTCAGGAGCCTAACTAGTTGCGTAGCCCCTCACTCCTTAGTTCCGAAAGGCTAACGGCGGTTGAGGTATGCGCGCGGCCGGGCTCTGCAGACGTAGAACGGTAGATCCACCCACATCACACCTCCCTACTTGCTGTTCGTGCGCCAAGGGGGACTCCTAAGCATCGCGACTCAGGAGCCTAACTTGTCACATAGCCCCTCACTCCTTGGCCCCGTCCTGGTTTCCGGTCGGGACTAACACTGGGTGAGGTATGCGCGGGGCCGGGCTCTGCCGGCGTAGAACATAAGCAAGTAGGAAGGAAAAGCGCAAATTTGAAGGAATTCAAAAGTAAATATCACAGTCCACACTGTTGTCTCAATGCCAAACGCAAGTTTAAATGCCTCCCCAAGGCATGATACATGTGCAGGAATTAAAGGCAGGACAGGAGCCACAACGAAGTCACTTGTCGGCGGTGGAGCAGCGCGGAGTGGGCGCGCCTCATGGAGCAGTGGAGTTGGCAGCGCCTAGCTTCGGCTTGGTGCTGAAGGCCCGGAACTTCCCCAGCAGAGCCTCCGCACGACCCTTCACGGCCTCGGCAGCGGCAGCGGCATGCTCGCCGCTTACTGGCTCCAGCAGGCCGTCGAGGTCGACGCCGGGATCGCGAAGGTAGATGTGGGTGAGGACCCGTGTCAGCGCTGCAGAAGACAGGACACGCGCCTCAGCCTCGGCCGTGGGGCCAAGGCCAAGGGCGACATCTTCAAGAGCGCGAACCAGGAAGGGAAGCAGATTGGCGGGGCCGTCCTCGGTGCCAGCCAGCGGGCTCTCCAGGACGCTGTCGTAAAGCGTCCGTAGCGAGGAGCGAGCCTTCGCCTCCATCTCCGTGAAGGCCACGCGGTCCTCGGCAAGAACCAGGGCCTTGTCATCCAGCTCGGCCTTCCTCGCCCCCAACTCCTGCTCCAGCGCGCCTAGGCGGTCGCGGCGCTTCCTGAGCTTGACCTCCCTCTCCTTGACGGCCGCCTCGCGAGCCTTCATGCCTTCTTCCTGCTCTTGGCGAAGGCGGACCTCTTTCGCGAGCTGGTCCCGCAGGCCCTGCAGCTCATCCTCCAGCGCCTTGCAACGACCACGGACGTCGACCACCTCCCCTAGGGCTGTGTCACGAGCAGCCTTCGCCTCAAGGACGGCCTGCTTCTCCTCATCGCAAGCCGTCGAGGCCTGGACCAGCGCCGCCCGAATCAAAGCGTCAGAGCGAACCCATCCTGAAGCCAGCTCCAAGCGCCCGGCCACCAAGCGAGGGTCGGCGCCAAGAAGATCCTGCCGCAGTCGGTCCAGCTCGGCAACAGCACGATCCAGAACGGCAAAAGGAGTCGCAGAGACAGCAGCCGGTGGAGTAGGAGGAGAAGGCGGCTGCGCGGCCACAACATCCTGAGGCGGAGTCTGCTGCGCCCCAACGACTATAGTGGCGGCAGCAGGAAAGGACACCTCGGGAGTCACTTGGGCCGTGGGGGCCGAGCTCGCCCCAGCCGGCTCAGCCAGGCCTCGCGAGGACGACCGGACAGGAGAAGCCCGTGCGTCGCGGTCACCCTCCTTCGCGGGCAGAGGCGCTGCCACGGATGTAACCTCAGGAGCTCCCTTCGGCTTCTTTGCTGCGGGCGCTAGCCTATCCAAAAGATGCGAACGTCAAGCCTCAAAAGCCGAACAAGAAATAAAGACAAGAATCAAACGCTTACGGGTCGTCGCCGGTGAGCTCGAGCGGCCTCCGGCCAAATTTGAAGCCTGAAAGCCGGCTAGAAGGGTCAACCTCGGGAAGCTTGGAAGCGGAAGGTGCGGTCCGCCTCGGGGCCGGGGCAGACCCGCGGGAGATCAGCCCGGTCCTGTCCTTCTTCGGGATCGGGGGCAAGCTCCCGCCATCCTGCTCATCGTCATCCTCGTCGTCATCCTCGTCATCATCGCTCGGAGAGAGGCGGAGAACGCGGGACCTGCGCCGGGGGAGGGGAGCCCTCGACTCTCCATCAGTCGCCTCGGAGTCAGGCCCTCTTTCCCGCTCCCCTCCTTCCTCCTCTTCGCTGGAGTCGTCGGAGGGCACATCCACCGGTTCCTCGGGAGTCTCCATGGGCACGGGCCCATCCCCGTTGAAGACGGGCATGGACTCCACTACCTGCTCCCAGTCGTCGCGGAGGAACAAGGGAGTAGGAGCGCCCTCCAACCTCGCCACATCGCCCCCGACCAGAGATTGGAGGACCGTGGCCAGATCTCCGTCGGCCAAGGCCGCGGGGCTCGGATGGGGCCTCCACATCGGAAGTGAGTACTGCCGAAGCGGAGCCAGCTGGTGCTCCAGGAATTCCCTCAGCAGGGACGCGCCGGTCAGCTTCATCGCCGCCATGTTGGCCGGCCTCAGATCCGCGTCCATCTTCTCCAACACCAGCTTCGCGCGGGGGTCCATGAGCTCCGCTCGACCCCAATCGCTGGAGCTCGTGGGCTGCTCCGTGGGCAAGATTAGCCGAGGGTGGATGCGCCCAGCATCCGCCAAGACCCACTTGCTCCTGAAGCCCTCAATCCTTTTCCCGGGGTTCGAGATGGCAATGGCGCCACCGTACGCGATGAAGCTCGCACATGCGGAAGCAGGACCGCGAGAGGTCCGGAGGTAGAAGTAGTGGCGCAGCAAGGCCACTGAGGGCTGCACCCCTACGTGAGCCTCGCAGTAATAGGCAAAGATTGCCAGGAGAAGGACGGAGTTGGGGTGGAGATGCAGAGCCTGTAGCTTGTAATGGCGGAGGACAGAGAAGAAGAACTCGGAGAAGGGAGGCACCAGGCCAGCAGCGATGGCACTTACGAAGAACGGATAGAAGGTGCTCCCTTGACCCTCAGGGGTGGTGGAGCCGGCCTTGAACACCTTCGCCCCGTCGATGCCCCGCGCCGCCGCCATCCGACGCAACCGGGCGGGGCTCGCCTCCGACACGTTCGGTGAATCCAGGGCAGACGAGTACCAAGCTACGGCCGGGGGCTGACGAGGCGCCATGGCTTCCTACGTCACACGGTCGGAGTAGATCTGGAAATTTTGGAGGAAGGAAGGAGAGGTGCAAGAAAGGGGATCTGAGCAGCAACTGGAGAAAGCAAAAAAGCAAAGCCTAGGCAGATGCCGCTCCTTTATCAACTCGCACAGTTGCTAAGGCGCTCACGTCCAATCAACCGCCACGCGACGCCCAAGGCCGCAGGCTGTTAGGGCCCGCGGCGCTTCGCTCTTGCCCTTCCGCCTCCCTGCACGGCCAAGTCCGGGCGCACCTTGGGCCCTGGGGCTACTGTCGGTGTTCTAGGAACGGGGGTCCCCAGACTTGCCTGCCTGCGGCCTGCGGCGTGGCTCAAAGGGGGGCCCAGCATGGCCCATCTGCACCAACACAGACCCAAGACCCTCGTGAGGGGTCAAGCCTCGTGGGGCGGACGACACGGAGCTTCCTCAGGCACGGCCTCACCAGGCTGGCTCGCGAGGAGGCGGAGAGATCGAGGCGGGGTACCTCATGAGGTGCCCGTGACGCAAGCCATGACGACCAAGGGCGCCAGGCGGGCGCCAGCCGCGCAGTGTCCTCCTTTCCTCTTTGGTGCAAAGGGAGCAAGCGCAGCCGCGGAGTACCGAGGCATCAGGCAAAGGTTGCCATTTCGGTGCAACAAGACCAAGACCAGGAGGACTGCAAGATGGAGGTCATCGTGGAGCCCAAGACGGCGTCACCACCAGAGCTTTGTGCAGGCGAAGACTACTTTTGTCAGGATAGCTGGTACTAGCTGTCCCCCTTCAAATTAGCCCGCCAATGTTGGCTCCCTTCCCGCTCGATATTTGGGAAGAGGACCAAGGCCTCTATAAATAGGACCAGCCCCCACAGGAGAGGGGGAGAATCGTAGAATCAGAGAATCAACAATCGGAGAGAGAGAGAGAAGGGTGACTGAACTCCTCCCAGTAGTTCATCGCCCCAGCCAAGAACAGACCCTCGCGAGGCTGTTCTTCCTTGTATTCTTCCTCATCATTAGCCCAAGAGGCAATCCACCACACCACACACTGGAGTAGGATATTACACCACAACGGTGGCCCGAACCAGTATAAACCCTGTGTCTCTCGTGTTGTTCTTTCCACAGCTTAGATCTTAGCGAGGCGGAGGGGTGCAGGTAGGTAGGAGGCGAAATCTTCGCGCGCACCCTAGTGTTCGAACCTCAAGGGTCTGCCGGAACCCGAAATCCTACAGGATCTTCAAAAACCTGGAGGTTGAGCAACATATACTTCTTCCTCAAGCTTACCATTGAGGAATGCACTTTTCACATCCATTTGATATAAAGTGATATCATGATGGTTAGCATAAGCAAGTAATATGCGAATAGCCTCAAGTCTAGCAACAGGTGCAAAAGTTTCATCGAAATCAATTCCTTCAACCTGTGTGTAGCCTTGAGCTACAAGTCGTGCCTTATTCCTCACCACAAGTCCATTTTCATCTTGCTTGTTGTGGTAGATCCACTTTGTGCCGATGATATTGTGATTGCGAGGATCTGGACGTTTGACCAGTTCCCAGACATTGTTGAGCTCGAACTGATGTAATTCTTCTTGCATGGCCTGAATCCACTCAGGCTCCAGAAATGCTTCATCTACCTTAGTGGGCTCTGTAATAGAGACAAAAGCATAGTGCCCACAAAAGTTAGACAAATGTGAAGCTTTTGAGCGTGTGAGAGGACCTAGCGCTTTTATGTCATTGATGATCTTTTCAACTTGCACTTCTTTTGCAATGCGAGGACGAGCTGGTTATCATTGAAGAATTTGATTAGCTTTATCTTCAGCACTATTTTCTTCAGCATTTTCATCAGGTGCATTAGCCCGACGTTCTTCATGTTCTGGAATGAATTCTTCAGCAGATTCTTCAGTAGGAATGACATCCTTAGTAGCCTTGAACTTGATAGTTTTCTCAGGTGCTGGTTCATCTATCACAATAGGTAGGTGCTCTCTTTGCAAGCCATTAGTTTCATCGAACCGCACAACTACAGTTTCAATAACTTTGTGAAGAACGCTGTTGAAGACTCTGTAGGTGTGCGAGTCCTTTCCATAACCAAGCATAAAACCTTCATGTGCTTTCGGTGCAAATTTTGAGTTGTGATGAGGATCTCTAATCCAACATTTAGCACCGAAGACTTTGAAATAACTTACATTGGGTTTCTTATCAGTGAGGAGTTCATAGGTAGTCTTTTTGAAGAATTTGTGAAGATATACTGTGTTGATGATGTGGCACGTAGTATCAATTGCCTCAGTCCAGAAACGACGAGGCGTTTTGTATTCATCAAGCAAAGTGCGAGCCATCTCGGCAAGAGTCCTGTTCTTGCGCTCCACGACGCCATTCTACCGAGGAGTGTAAGGAGCAGATAACTCATGAGTAATACCAAGTTCATCAAGATAGTCATCGAGACCAGAATTCTCAAACTCAGTGCCATTGTCACTTCTGATGTGCTTGATCTTCACGCCAAAGTTGGTTGAAGCCCTCGAGGAAAATCGTTTGAAGACTTCCTACACTTCATGTTTGTAAGTAACAAAGTGTACCCATGTGTAGCGAGAATAATCATCAACAATAACAAAGCCATATTGAGATGCTTCATTTGAAATAGCAGAATAATGATTAGGACCAAAGAGATCCATGTGAAGCAATTCAAACGGGCGAGTGGTGGTCATGATAGTCTTTGCTGGATGCTTGGCCTTCGTCATCTTCCCAGCTTCACAGGCTCCGCATAGGTGATCCTTGAGGAATTTGACATTCTCGATACCAATGACATGCTTCTTCTTCGCAAGCGTGTGCAAATTCCTCATGCCTGCATGACCAAGTCGTCGATGCCAGAGCCAGCCTTCTGAAGTTTTTGCAAGTAAGCACACTGAAAGTGCGTTATATCGACTAGAGGGGGGGTGAATAGGCGATTTTTATGAAAGTCTTCAAAACGTGGAAGTTATGAAGACAAATGATAGAAATAAACCTATTACCCTGCAGCGGAAGGTAGACTACACTAGGCAAGCCATAGTCAAGTATTCAATAGAGTGAAAGCACAATGACTAATAGCAGCAATGTAGTAAGGATCAGGTAGGAAGATATTGTGAAGCCAAACAAAAACGCAGTCACTCAGTGAAGATAAAAGATAGTGCAATCATACAATGACTACACAAGGAGTAACAGTAAGTAAAGGGAAGGGAAGATGAAACCAGTGACTCGTTGAAGACAATGATTTGTTGGACCAGTTCCAGTTGCTGTGACAACTGTACGTATGGTTAGGGCGGCTAGGTATTTAAACCTTAGGACACACAGTCCCGGACACCCAGTCCTGAACACGCAGCTCAGCACACCCAGTCCTCACCGTATTCCCCTTGAGCTAAGGTCACACAGACCTCGCCCAATCACTCTGGTAAGTCTTCAAGGTAGACTCCCAAACCTTCACAGACTTCGTTCACCGGCAATCCACAATGTCTCTTGGATGCTCAGAACGCGACGCCTAACCGGCTGAGGATGCACAGTCCTCAAGTGTAATAAGTCTTCAGATCACACAGACAAGAAGACTTAAGTGATGCCCAATTCTCTTTGGCTCTGGGTGGTTAGGGCTTTATCCTCGCAAGGAATTCTCTCTCAAAGGCTAAAAGGTGGGTTGCTCTCAAACGACAAAAGCCGTACTCTCAATCTGAGCAGCCAACTGTTTATGGTTGTAGGGGGTGGGCTATTTATAGCCACTTGGCAACCCAACCTGATTTGTCCGAAATGACCCTGGGTCACTAAGGAACTGACACGTGTTCCAACGGTCAGATTTCAAACTCACACGGCAACTTTACTTGGGCTACAAGCAAAGCTGACTTGTCCGACTCTGGACAAGATTCGCTCTCATAGTCTTCACTCAAAGACATAGGTTTTGATTAGGCATCACTTCAGTCATTCTGACTGGTTCTCTTGGACCCCACTTAACAGTATGGTGGTTCCTATGACTCAACACAAAAGAAAAAGAACTACGAAAGATCTAAGTCTTCGAGCTCCATAGGCTTCATATGGTGTCTTCTCATGTCATAGTCTTCAATGTGAATATCTTCATATACCACCTTTGCCTTCAATGTCTTCATACATTTTTAGGGGTCATCTCTGGTAGGAAAACCGAATCAATGAGGGACTTCTACCTGTGTTATCCTGCAATTCTCACAAACACATTAGTCCCTCAACTAGGTTTGTCGTCAATACTCCAAAACCAACTAGGGGTGGCACTAGATGCACTTACAATCTCCCCCTTTTTGGTGATTGATGACAAACTAGTTGAAGTTTTCAACGGGGAATATAATCTGTGAAGCTGTAAAGGATAAGGGATTGTCTTCATAAGTTGCAAGGGCTCCCCCTGAAGATGTGCATATAAGTAATTTGCTTTTGGAATGCAAATGCACATGGCAGGTTGTACTTGTGGAGATCCACTTCAACTTATGATGACAGTCCACTATGCATGTGAAAGTATATGAAGATAATGACATGCATAATGGAAAATGGACGTCTTCAGAATGATCTAAGTGCGGAATTTATCGTCGCACACGCGGAATTTATTATCGCAAAACAAAGTGGCAGATAAGTAGCAGACGACCATCGAGTTTAAGTGTTACAACTCAAAAAAAACAAATGTAGCAAAACGAGAGTTGTAAGCACGAAGCAAAATATAAAGCACCCGCCCATATGGACCCGCTTGAAGACTATCAACCTCATATGCTTCTCCCCCTTTTGTCAGTAATGACCAAAAAGGTTTGAAGACATAGAGCATCTACTCGTTCCCATGCGGAGTAGGTGAAGTAGCAGGGTCGTTGGTGGTGTTTGGCGGTGCTGAAGAGCTTGGAGCAGAGTTGACGCGTGCTGAAGGAGGTGGTGGTGAAGTAGCATCATCTTCATCTTCGATAACTCTGGCAGTCACTGTTGCAGCAGATGAAGAGAACTCAGAGTCTTCAAGGGATGGAGTTCCTCGCAGCACAGCCCTTCGAGGGGGTGTGGAGTCAAACTTGAATCGCTCAGTGAAGCCATCCTCTTGGAGATCATCTTCAGAACACATCATCGTTAGACCTTTCCATGTGCGGCGACAGGTTTCATGGGCAACGAAAGCATTCTTGGTGGCAAGATTGCGAATGCGATTAACATCCACCAAGAGGCTTTTCATCTGACGCTTCAGCCAGTCATGATGCCTATCCTATTTCTGTTTAAGAGCCACAAGAAGCTCTCGGTCGTTGAGAACACGAGTGCGCTTCTTGGGTCTTGGAGCAGTTGTACTATCAGTGGCTTCAGTAGACGCAGGGTGTGGTGCACGTGTAGTGCCAGCCAAAGGATACACCTGAGTGACTGCTTCAACTCCTTCAATGTTCTGTGAGAAACTCTGATGCTCTGCATTCTGAAGACTTAGAGGTTCCTTTGCAGGCTTAGGATAGATGGCTTCCGTAGAGATATCCACATCAGGCAGAAAAATCCTATGATTGCGAGCAGATGGCTGATATGAGATATCGGAGTGAAGTTTAATTAGCCGCATTACCCATGGGGCGTAGAACTTCAAGCCAAACAGATCAGAGCCTGATGTAGCAAGTTGGCGGATGAATAAGTCTTGTGCATTGAAGCATTTTCCATGAAGAATATAGAAGACCAAAGTCTTCATTGCACCCTCAAGCTTGGCATTTGGAGAGTGCCCTTTGATGGGCCAGAGAGTTCGCCTGATGATGTGATAGATGGTTCTTGGCAGATACTCAAGGTCTTCAACGAAGAACTCTGTTGGATAAGCAGCATCTTGGGGCAATGGCTTCATCATGCTGAGCATATGACTCATATCAGGTTCTGGCCTCTTAAAGATGCTCTCAATAGCTTCACTATGCAGCTGACAGCCATGCTCGTAGAGATCGCCAGGAGTGGGCAAACCAGTGAGCTCAATGATGTCAAATGCAATGGCTTCGTGATGAACGTTTCTAGTCATCCACTCCAGGACCCAAGTCTTCGAATCTCTGTTGTACCCGCGAATGTGAAGTGTGGCATAGAATTGGAGCAGCATCTCTTCATTCCAATGCTCTTGGTCAGTAACGAACGGCAGCAGTCCAACTTCCTTGAAGCAATCCAAAGCTTCTTCCAGACAGGGCAGACCAGCTATGGCTTCAATGTCAAGGCGCTTGTGTGGGAAGATGCGACCTTGGTTGTAAAGAATGCATGAGTAATAGCTTCGCTGAGGATAGCTCCATAACCGATCAGATGATATCCTTTCCCTTGAGTAGGGGTTCCTAGAGCTATCGAAGAATGTGTTGTCCTCCCTGAAGCCATTGATATTGAAGGAGCCAGGTGGCTGATGCAGGACCTGGGAACCTTGGCAATCTTGGGATTGGCTTCTGTACCTGAGGCCTGTGCTCAACATGATAGTCGAACTGGGGACCGGCAGCAGACTCAGGAACAGAAGTTGCAGGATTAGTGGCTTCGCTGTCTTCTGAAGCTTTTGTTGGGGAGGGCTCCACATTAGCTTCATTGGTGGTTGTGGTAGCCTCAAGATTTTCATCCTCCTCTTGACGAGCTGGAGGGTCGATCACAAGCACGTTCTCCTGGAGAACTGCTTCTTGGTGGGACAGGGGAGTGGGAACTTGGGGGACTTCTTCTTCTGCGGCTGATGCAGCCGGATTGTCTTCAGCAGAGACTTGAGGCCTTGGACCTTTGCGAAGCCTGCGCAATGCGGGCGACGCCTGTGGAGTTGGAGTGGGCTGGGCCTCATAGTCTTCTTCCTCTTGTGGGCGATCCGCCCATGTAGCATCCTGTGCAATTGGCGTTAGTGGACGACCAATGCTGATGAGTTCGCTGTTTTCAAGCTGAGGAAGGACTGCACCATCTTCTACATTGTCATGTTGACCAATGTCTTCAGCAGCGATGGGGTCAGCTGCTGGAAAGTCTTCAGCTTCATGAGCCTCCGTGGAAGCAGGCTCATGGATAGTCAGTTGGCGTTCAGCTTCAGGATAGACCATAGAAATGGGTTCAACTATCAAAGGCTCTGTGGGAGCAGCCTGATCTTTCTTGGTGTTCCTCTTCTTCTTGGAGGGGGCAGTAGGAGAGGCTTCAGAGTGTTTCCTCTTCCTGGCTTCAGCCTCAGCAGTCCTTGTCTTCTTAAGCTCTGAAGCGGTTGACCGGCTTTTTGACTTCAAGCCAGTCACTCTAGTTGGGAAGACAATAGGAACTGCTTCCTGCCTTGGTGCATCAGGTTCAGCCGTAGCAGGCTTCTTCTTCTTCTTTGCGGCCATCCTGGGGTCGATGCCAGGACGCCCAAGGGCCTTGCGCTTCTCAGCCTCATTGTAGGCTTGCACACATCTGTCAGCCAGAGTCTTCATGCGCTCACGCGAACCCTGAGCTTCTGCACGTTTCTTTACAAAGGCTTCCTTGAGCTCGTGCATCATACTCTTGAAGTTCTTCACTTCCTGCACGCTGAGCTTGGCCATATGCTTCTTGAACTGAGCCTTTTCATAGTCAATCTTTTGCTTCAGTTCAACAATGCGCTGGGCAATAGCGAGTTCTGAAGCAATGGCACCTTGGAAGGCGACACTGAGGCCAATTAGTAGTTGCAGATCTTCAAAGCTGATGTTTGGCGTGTCAAACCACTCGTCAATGAAGTTGTGGATGATGGTCACATCAAAGAGAGGCAGATCATTGAAGATTTCTGCTTCTTCTTTGCTCTTGATGAGTTGCTCAAGAGCGTCATCTGCTAGATCTTCATCACTTGACAGATCAATGTCGTCATTGCGCAGAATGGCAGCAGCAGTTAGCTCTTCGCCGGTGTGAGGCAGAGGCATTTTGACCTTCTGGGGCTTGGAGATGCGAGATAAGTCTTCGGACTGCACACTGTCTTCAGGAGGTGCAGTTGCCAGTGGCTTCGCCCATGAGATTTTTGGTGAAGCGGCGGGCTTTGAAGCTTTAGGCTTCTTCAGCTTCTTTGTCTTCGACGCTGCAGGCGCTTCATCTGATTCAGCGTCAGCTGCAGGCTCATTCACTGCAGTCCCTTGAACTAAGATGCGGGTGATGAGGCCTTCAAGGTTGTAGAAAGGACCGATGACATTGGGTTCTGCATGTCGTGTGCCATCTGCCCTTGGTGCTGAGGGACCAGGGTTGAAGTCTAACCCCAAAGTCTTCTTGTTCTGCTTCGCTGAGTTCTGGGCAAACTGGAAGTTGCGCTTGAACAGATTGTCGTCACGACACCATAGTAGTGACGATGGATGTGCATCAGCAGGCTGTGGCCCACGGACCATGCAGGGATAGAAGCCTTGTTCAATGGCTTCATCTCTGGACCTGGATAGAAGATTCTTGTATAGGATGTCTCCCCACGGTCTCTTGATGTCATTTTTCTCAGCATATTCCTGGGTTACAAATCGGTATTTGAACCATTGTTCTGCTCAATATCTTCGAATCCATTGGATTCGGGTCTTGCGCTGATTGTAATCCTCTTCAGGATCTGTCTTGTACAGTTCTGAGAGTTCATCTGGCAGATCTCTGGATGTTTCACCACGACGCTTTCTTCCACCCTTCCTTGCTGCTTTCTCTGAAGCCATAAACTTTAACTTGAAAGGCTTCAACACGTTCAAAGGCTTCAAAGGTTTTCGCTTGCTGGACCAACAGGAACTGGCTTCGGGAGAATTAATGTGATGCTGTAAGAATTCTACAAATGAATGCAGACTATGAGAACCAAAGGATTCTCCCACGTACATGTACCTGTGATAGCATTAAGGTGCGAGGGAAGGGGAAGAGGTCATATGCATTCTCAAAAGATTTTGAAGATAAATCAGTTTATAAGACATTGACCTCATCATGCGAAGACATTCACTCATAGATAAGGAGTTGGTTCCAGATTTGTACGAATCCACAGATCAGTACAAGTGAGGAATCTAACTACTTTGTGAAGCATAAGTGAATATACTAGGCATGTTATGAGATGCAGTATGAGAGAGATCTAAGTTGTGTGAATAGAAACTGCTTGTGGTAGAAAGTGACAAATCCATAGGATCAACGGTTCTGTAAAAAGGAAGTTTTATTTACCACACTAAGAACTGCTAGACGGAGTGGAAGATGAGGCCGAGAAGTTCGATCTTCCGTGCCCTAACTTGGCGACGAAGGACACCTACGGCGACGGCGGAGAGGACGATGTCCGCGGTCGGCGTCGGAGAGGTTGCGGCAGTGAAGCGCTTCGTCACCGGCGTCGTCGAGGGCTAGCGGTGGCGCTAGGGTTCGTGCGAGAGTGGAAGAAGAGATAATGACCGCTGTGAAGTGTGTATTTATAGGTACATGGGCGGCACTGCGCTATTACACAGGTGCCCCTGGCGATTCGCATCTGAGGAACACGTGGCCATTATGCGGAATTTTGGGGTTTGTTCCATGTCCCACGCACGCCTGGATTGTCGGGTGGTCGTTCCTACTTCTCCGGGTTTCATGTGGAGGAATGAGCATTGAAAACGGACTCAATGGTTGTCTCTGTATCTTCTGCTGACAAGGACGCAGAGAAGACATTCGACAGTTTCAATAGAATGCATATGATTTGGAGAGATAGAATTTGAGATAGAAAGCATGGAGAGGTTAGGGTCCGATCACATTCACTTAGTTCAAAAGCTTCAATAAGAAGACATAGCTATAAGTGAATGCTGTAGAGGACAGAACACTAATATATATATATATATATCTATATAATCAACATAGTGAAGATAATCATGAAGATATGTTGAGATCGAAGCCAAAGCAAATGTGAAGACATAGCAATTGTAACGCCATGAGTGAAACACTTCAAATAGAACATTTGGTGGTGGCGTTACCCACCGTATAGGAAGTATTAGACCCAGACACGGCGCACAATTATCGTGGTGCTCCGAAGTCAAATTCCATATTAATGTATTCACACTTAGAATGTATGTCTTCATTGATTGAAGATATACTTTACTTCGTGTGTTTCACATCTAAGTCATCAATATGCATAAGGGTTAGGATGTGTGCCTGATCACAGGACATTTGAGGATTCTAGGATATTTAGCTCACACCGTAACTTGCAAAATCTCTTCTCATCCAAGGGCTTGGTGAAGATATCTGCCAGTTGCTCTTCAGTGTTGACGTGTATGATATCAATATCTTCCTTCACAACATGATCTCTGAGAAAGTGATGACGAATTTCAATGTGCTTTGTCTTCGAGTGCTGAACTGGGTTGTTGGCGATCTTGATGGCGCTTTCATTGTCGCAGTAAAGTGGCACTTGCTTCAGATGAATGCCATAGTCCTTGAGTGTTTGCTTCATCAACAGAAGCTGAGCACAGCAAGATCCAGCAGCAATGTATTCAGATTCAGCAGTGGAGAGAGATACACAGTTCTGCTTCTTTGAAGACCAACATACAAGTGATCGTCCCAGAAAGTGACATGTGCCTGATGTAGACTTGCGATCAACTTTGTCACCAGCATAATCAACATCCGAGAATCCAACCAGATCAAACTCTGAGCCCTTTGGATACCATAATCCTAGAGTTGGGGTGTGACCCAAATATCGAAGAATTCGCTTCATAGCTAAGTGATGCGACTCCTTTGGTGCCGCTTCAAATCGAGCACACATGCAAACACTAAGCATAATATCTGGCCTAGATGCACATAGATAAAGTAAAGAACCAATCATGGAGCGGTATACCTTTTGATCGAACTCTTTACCATTGTCGTTGGGACCCAGATGATGTTTGGCTGGCATTGGTGTTGTGAAGCCTTTGCAGTCTTGCATACCGAACTTCTTCAGGCAATCTTTGAGATACTTCTCTTGAGATATGAAGATGCCATTGCGTTGTTGTCGTATTTGAAGACCGAGGAAGAACTTCAGCTCTCCCATCATAGACATCTGATATTGCTCTTGCATCATATATCCAAACTCTTCACTGTACTTCTGATTGGTGCAGCCGAAGATAATGTCATCCACATATATTTGGCACACAGACAGTTCACCATCATATGTCTTCGTGAAGAGAGTGGGGTCTAGGGAACTAGGTATGAAGCCTTTGCTCTTCAGGAAGTATTTGAGTGTGTCATACCAGGCCCGAGGGGCTTGTTTGAGGCCATACAGTGCCTTGTTGAGCTTGTATACCATGTCAGGATGTTTTGGATCTTCAAAGCCAGGCGGTTGTGCAAAATACACTTCTTCAATCTTGCCATTGAGAAAAGCACTCTTCACATCCATTTGATATAGAAGTATGTTATGATGATTTGCATAGGCCAGCAGTATGCGTATGGCTTCAAGTCTAGCCACAGGAGCAAATGTTTCATCGAAGTCAATGCCTTCCACTTGAGTATATCCTTGAGCAACGAGACGAGCTTTGTTTCTGACAACTTGACCATGCTCATCTTGCTTGTTGCGGTATATCCATTTGGTGCCTATTATATTGTGCTTCCGTGGATCAGGACGCTTAACTAGTTCCCATACATTATTCAGCTCAAACTGTTGAAGCTCTGCTTGCATAGCTTGAATCCATTCAGGTTCCATGAAGGCTTCTTCAACTTTCTTGGGTTCTGTTATTGAGGCGAATGCGAAGTGCCCACAGAAATTTGCTAGCTGAGTTGCCCTTGAACAAGTGAGTGGACCGGGTGCATTGATGCTATCAATTATTCTTTCAATCTGCACTTCATTGGCAACGCGAGGATGTACAGGGCAAAGACTTTGCTCTTGCTGTTCATTGTCGTTGTTAGAAGGAATGTCTTCAGGCTGAGCATTGTCTTCATGTTGATCAGGTGCTGAGATGATGAGTTCTTCTTCAGGATGAGCTTCAGAAGGTATAATTTCTCCAGTTCCCATTAGCTTGATTGATTCACTGGATGGAACTTCATCTAGCACATTTGGCAGTTGCTCTCTTTGTGAACCATTGGTCTCATCGAACCGAACATCCACTGTTTCGACCACTTTGTAATGAAAGAGATTGAAGACTCTGTAGGAGTGCGAATCCTTTCCATATCCAAGCATAAAACCCTCATGTGCTTTTGGTGCAAACTTTGAGGTGTGATGTGGGTCCTTGATCCGGCACCTTGCGCCAAATACTTCGAAGTAACTGACATTTGGCTTCTTGCCAGTAAGGAGCTCATAAGATGTCTTGTTCAGAAGCTTGTGAAGATAAACACGATTGATTGTATGGCATGCAGTGTCAATGGCTTCAGGCCAGAATTTTCTTGGGGTCTTGTATTCATCTAGCATCGTTCTGGCCATCTCAATGAGTGTTCTGTTCTTGCGTTCGACGACGCCATTCTGCTGTGGTGTGTACGGGGTTGAGAATTCATGTGTGATGCCCAAGGTATCAAGATATGTATCAAGGCCAGTGTTCTTGAATTCAGTGCCATTGTCACTTCTGATGTGCTTTATCTTGGCACCATAATTGTTCATAGCTCGATTGGCGAAGCGTCTGAAGACATCCTGCACTTCAGTCTTGTAAAGGATTATGTGCACCCAAGTATATCTAGAATAATCATCAACAATAACGAATCCATAGAGGCAAGTAGTAGTAGTAAGAGTTGAGTAATGAGTGGGACCGAAAAGATCCATGTGAAGCAGTTCGAAGGGTCGAGTAGTGGTCATGATTTTCTTTGAGGGATGTTTGACCCTCGTCATCTTTCCTGCTTCACAAGCACCGCATAAGTGATCTTTCTTGAACTTGACGCCCTTGATGCCTATGACATGCTTCTTCTTTGCCAGGGTGTGGAGGTTCCTCATGCCAGCATGCCCAAGCCTCCGATGCCAGAGCTAGCATTCTGAAACTTTTGCTAGAAGACATACGGCAAGTTGTGGTCTTGCTGAGAAATCTACCACGTACAAATCATCTTTTCGATACCCTTCAAATACTAGAGACTTGTCAGATTCCATTAGTACAAGGCAACGATATTTTCCAAATATTACGATCATGTTCAAATCGCAAAGCATTGAGACAGACATTAAGTTGAAGCCAAGGGATTCAACAAGCATGACTTTATCCATGTGTTGATCCCTTGAGATTGCAACTCTACCTAGACCCAATACCTTACTTTTACCAGTGTCAGCAAATGTGATGTGGCTCTTGTCGGATGGACGTAAGGTTGAGTCCATAAGAAGGCTTCTTTTGCCAGTCATGTGATTTGTACACCCACTATCAATAATCCATTCTGAACACGCTGGTGTCGTACCCTACAGTGCAGTTAGGGGGATAGGCTTCACCAAGAGCATTGTGAAGCAAAAACATTTGACGAACCAGTGGGTTATGAAAGCTTAGATCCAGATTAGGACTAATAGGGAGAGTAGCAAGCGATTCAGGAACGAAGTACATAGTAAGACCATTTGGGCATTTGATCTTGCGCCCTACAAGATGTTTAAGGTCCCCAGCAATCGCGTCAGATGATTTTGGTTTTCTGCTGGAGACCTTTCCCTGCAAAAGAGAGTTAAGCTTTCTTAGCCACCCACATCTTCAAGGGTGGCTTAGAAGCAATAAGTCTAAGTGCAGCATCTGAGAACTTTGGCTTTGAAGCCCTAGCAAACAGTATTGCAGGCGGACAATAGTACTCATAAGAATAAGCAGAAGAGTTCTTGGTCTTATGAACATGGCGGTTTGATGAACCGCACTCATATTCATATGCCTGAGTATGGTTTCCCTGCAAAACATTTGTGTTAGTGCGACTCAGGTGAGTCCTCTGTCTGTATGAAGCCTTTGGACCGTATGAAGCCTTTGGTCTAAGGTTTGTCTTCTTCACGTGAGGTGTCATGATGACATTCACAAGAAGATTCTCCAGACACCTTTTTGGAACCCAGATCTTCTTCATAGGCGGTCCATTCCTGCAGTTAGTACCAATGTACCTGGCAAACACTTCACCATTCTGATTCTTAAACACTATATAGTTTGCATCAAAGGATTCATCAATGATAATGGGGTTAGCACAAGTGAAGCCAGATAGATTGGATGGACCTGCTGAAGGTTCCTTTGCAGCAACCCACATGGTTTTGGGGTACTGCTCAGGTTTCCAGTAAGAGCCATCAGCATTCATTTTCCTTACGAACCCAACACCCTCTTTCCTCGGGTTTCGGTTCAGAATCTTCTTTTTGAGGACATCACATAGTGTCTGATGCCCTCTAAGACTTTTGTACATCCCTGTTTCAAGCAATGTATTCAATCTAGCATTCTCATCAGCAATAGAAGTGGTATCCTCAGCAGAGGGGTTAGTTACCACATCAACAGTTGAAGATATTGTAACAGTAGTAGCAGTAGAACATTCAGCAACAGAAGTAGCATTATCACGCTCAACGCATTTAAGACATGGTGGTTCAAATCCTTCCTGAGCGGAACTGATCTGTTTGGCGCGAAGTGACTCGTTTTCCTTTTGAAGATCTTCATGAGCCGCTCTCAATTTCTCAAGATCTTGCTTCCTTTGAAAATAACCATAGGAAAGCTTTTCATGAGTTGTTGAGAGAGTATCATGACGACTTTCAAGTTCCTGATACTTAACATGAAGATTTTTTATGTCTTCAAGTAAGGATTCAGATCGAGTCATTTCAGCACCTAACAGATCATCGCTTCTGTCTAACAGTTTTTGAATATGTTCCATAGCTTTCTGTTGTTCAGTTGCAATTTTATCAAGTGTTTTGTAGCTGGGTTTTGAATCACAATCAGAGTCATCGTCACTAGATGTTTGATAGTGAGTAGTGCGTGTGTTTACCTTGGCACCGCGTGCCATGAAGCAGTAGGTAGAAGCAGAGTAGTCCTTGTCATTTGCATCGGTGTCGGTGACGAAGTCATTGTCTTCAGTATTGAAGATGGACTTGGCAACGTATGCTGTAGCCAGACTTGCGACGCCTGAATTGGACTCCTCCTCAGACTCCACCTCCGCCTCCTCAGAAGTGGACTCCTCCTCTGAATCCATTTCCTTGCCAACAAACGCACGTGCCTTTCCAGATGAACTCTTCTTGTGTGATGAAGACTTTGAGGAAGACTTGGAAGAAGACTTTGAGTATTTCTTCTTCTTCTTATTGTCAGAGTCATATTCCTTGCTCTTCTTCTTCTTTTTGTTCTCATTGTCCCACTGTGGACACTCAGAGATGAAGTGGCCAAGTTTCTTGCACTTGTGACACGTTTTCTTCTTATAGTCATGAGCAGAGGCTTCATCATTCCTTGAGCTTGATTGGGAAGACTTTCTGAAGCCTTTCTTCTTGGTGAATTTTTGGAACTTCTTGACAAGCATAGCAAGTTCCCTTCCAATGTCTTCAGGATCATCAGAACTGCTGTCACATTCTTCTTCAAATGAGGAAACAGCTTTGGCCTTCAAGGCACGAGTTCGCCCATAGTTTGGACCGTAGATATCTCTTTTCTCAGAAAGCTGAAACTCATGTGTGTTGAGCCTCTCAAGTATGTCAGACGGATCGAGTGTCTTGAAATCAGGACGTTCTTGAATCATCAGGGCTAGGATGTCAAACGAACTATCAAGTGATCTCAGTAGTGTCTTGACGACTTCATGTTTGGTGATCTCAGTAGCGCCGAGGGCTTGAAGCTCATTTGTGATGTCAGTGAGTCGGTCAAATGTGTGCTGGACATTCTCATTGTCATTTCGCTTGAAGCGGTTGAAGAGGTTGCGAAGGACACTGATTCTCTGATCACTCTGGGTTGAGATGCCTTCATTGACCTTGGAGAGCCAGTCCCAGACCAGCTTGGATGTCTTCAAAGCACTTACACGGCCATACTGTCCTTTGGTCAGATGACCACAGATGATATTCTTGGCAGTAGAGTCCAGTTGAACGAATTTCTTGACATCAGCAGCAGTGACACCTTCTCCAGCCTTGGGAATGCCGTTCTCGACGACATACCATAGGTCGACGTCAATGGCTTCAAGATGCATGCGCATCTTATTCTTCCAGTAGGGATATTCAGTTCCATCAAAGACGGGGCACGCAGCGGAGACTTTAATTATCCCTGCAGTCGACATAGCTAAAACTCTAGGTGGTTAAACCAAATCACACAGAACAAGGGAGCACCTTGCTCTGATACCAATTGAAAGTGCGTTATATCGACTAGAGGGGGTGAATAGGCGATTTTTATGAAAGTCTTCAAAACGTGGAAGTTATGAAGACAAACGATAGAAATAAACCTATTACCCTGCAGCGGAAGGTAGACTACACTAGGCAAGCCATAGTCAAGTATTCAATAGAGTGAAAGCACAATGACTAATAGCAGCAATGTAGTAAGGATTAGGTAGGAAGATATTGTGAAGCCAAACAAAAATGCAGTCACTCAATGAAGATAAAAGATAGTGCAATCACACAATGACTTCACAAGGAGTAACAGTAAGTAAAGGGAAGGGAAGATGAAACTAGTGACTTGTTGAAGACAATGATTTGTTGGACCAGTTCCAGTTGCTGTGACAACTGTACGTC
Organism: Triticum urartu; assembly: GCF_056163025.1. NCBI lineage: Eukaryota > Viridiplantae > Streptophyta > Magnoliopsida > Poales > Poaceae > Triticum > Triticum urartu. The sequence goes on along the minus strand of NC_141876.1, from coordinate 439,220,925 downwards.
TGGTTAGGGCGGCTAGGTATTTAAACCTTAGGACACACAGTCCCGGACACCCAGTCCTGAACACGCAGCTCAGGAGACCCAGTCCTCACCGTATTCCCCTTGAGCTAAGGTCACACAGACCTCGCCCAATCACTCTGGTAAGTCTTCAAGGTAGACTCCCAAACCTTCACAGATTTCATTCACCGGCAATCCACAATGTCTCTTGGATGCTCAGAACGCGACGCCTAACCGGCTGGAGGATGCACAGTCCTCAAGTGTAATAAGTCTTCAGATCACACAGACAAGAAGACTTAAGTGATGCCCAATTCTCTTTGGCTCTGGGTGGTTAGGGCTTTATCCTCGCAAGGAATTCTCTCTCAAAGGCTTCAAGGTGGGTTGCTCTCAAACGACAAAAGTCGTACTCTCAATCTGAGCAGCCAACCGTTTATGGTTGTAGGGGGTGGCCTATTTATAGCCACTTGGCAACCCGACCTGATTCGTCCGAAATGACCCTGGGTCACTAAGGAACTGACACGTGTTCCAACGGTCAGATTTCAAACTCACACGGCAACTTTACTTGGGCTACAAGCAAAGCTGACTTGTCCGACTCTGGACAAGATTCGCTCTCATAGTCTTCACTCGAAGACATAGGTTTTGATTAGGCATCACTTCAGTCATTCTGACTGGTTCTCTTGGACCCCACTTAACAGTACGGTGGTTCCTATGACTCAACACAAAAGAAAAAGAACTATGAAAGATCTAAGTCTTCGAGCTCCATAGGCTTCATATGGTGTCTTCTCATGTCATAGTCTTCAATGTGAATATCTTCATATACCACCTTTGCCTTCAATGTCTTCATACATTTTTAGGGGTCATCTCTGGTAGGAAAACCGAATCAATGAGGGACTTCTACCTGTGTTATCCTGCAATTCTCACAAACACATTAGTCCCTCAACTAGGTTTGTCGTCAATACTCCAAAACCAACTAGGGGTGGCACTAGATGCACTTACACACACGGCTGGTTGTGGTCCTGTAGAGAAGTCAACAATATACAGGTCTTCTCTCCTAAAGCCTTCAAAGACTTTGGAATTGTCAGCTTCCATAACCACAACACAACGGTACTTGCCAAAGACAACAACCATATCAAGATCACAAAGCATTGAGACAGACATAAGGTTGTATCCTAAGGACTCAACAAGCATGACTTTGTCCATGTGTCGATCCTTGGTAATCGCAACCTTACCTAGACCCAATACCTGACTTTTGCCTTTGTCAGCAAAGATGATATGCTTCAGATGCGACGGAGATAATGGAGCATCCATCAATAGATTCTTGTCACCGGTCATGTGGTTTGTACATCCACTATCGAGGACCCACTCAGTGGCTTTGGGTTGATCATCCTGCAGACGAATTAGTGCAGCTTACAAACTCATATACTTCATCAGTGAAGAATATGACATCAATTCATCAGATCAATTTCATCAAGTAAAAGAACTGATAAAGCAATATGAGGATGTGAGAAATGAAAGTTCATTTCTTTATGATTAGCATGCGTCCTATCAGGCATGCTCAGGTCTCCAGCAAATTCTTCAGACGATTACGTGCGTCTGGAGACCTGACCCTGCAGAAGAGATTAGTTCTTTTTCTTCACCACCCACATCTGAAGGGGTGGCAAAGAGTTCATCATTCTGCGAGCTCCATACGAGAAGGATGGCATAGAAGCCAGTCCATTTCGTTTCACATAAAAGGGGTTAGAGTAAGCATAAGAGTATGCAGAGAAATTCTTTGAGGACTTATGGACATAATGATTTGAAGAATAATGCACATATCCATAATCCTTAGATCTTCCCTGCGAAACAGACGGGTTAGCACGATGATGTTCATATGAGAACTTTGATCCATATGAGGAATTTGGTCCATGTGAGGAGTTTGGTCCGTATGAGGACTTGGATCCATATGAAGAATTTGGTCCATATGAAGAATTTGATCTGGGGTTCCTATTCTTCACTAGTGGTGTCATGATGACATTCACCTAAAGATTTTCAAGGCATCTTTTGGGAACCTAGATTTTCTTCATAGGGGGACCGTTCCTGCAGTTAGTGCCAACATATCTAGCAAATACTTCACCATTCTGATTTTTGAACAGTTTATAGTTGGAGTCAATTGGCTCATCATCAGAATGAGGAGATTCACATGCAAATCCAGATAAGTTAGATGGATCAACTGGAGGTCCCTTTGCAGCAACCCATGTAGTTTTGGGGTACTGCTCAGGCTTCCAATATGTACCATCAGCATTGAGTTTTCTCTCAAAGGCGATACCCTCTTTCCTAGGGTTCCTGTTGAGGATCTGCTTTTTAAGCACATCACAAAGAGCCTGATGCCCTTTGAGGCTTTTGTACATGCCTGTCGTGTACAATTCCTTCAGCCCTGCATTGTCAGTGATACTAGCAATGTCCTCAGATGAGGAATTAGTGATAGCAGAGGCATGTGAAGAATTTGAAACATTAGCAGCATTTGAACATTTAGGTGAAGAATTAGCAGATTCACGTTCAATGCACTTCAAGCATGGAGGAACAAATTCTTCCTGAGAAGCGCTGATTTGTTGAGCAAGTAATGAATCGTGCTCCTTCTGAAGATCTTCATAACTCACTCTTAGCTTCTCAAGGTCTTGCTTTCTTTGAAGAAATTCATAAGAAAGCTTCTCATGATCGGATAAGAGAGTGTTATGATGACTTTGAAGATTGTCAAACCTAGTCTGAAATCTCTGAAGATTTTCAGTCAGGGCTTTAGTGCGATCCATTTCTTCACCCAACATATCATCGCTCTTGTTTAGCATATAGTGAGCTTTTTCCAAAGCTCTTTGTTGTTTAGTAGCAAGGGAAGCAAGTTTGACATAGCTGGGTCCAAATTCATCACCAGATTCATCATCACTGGACTCAGATAGGTAGCATTCAGTTACCTTAGCATCTTTTGCCATAACGCATGATGCAGAAGATGATGATTCTGGTTCGAATGTCATCGTTTTGAGAGATTCCTTGAAGTCCTCAAACCAAGGATCATGACAGGTTCGATGACCTTCATATACCTCAGAGAGACGGTCCCAGATGAGCTTCGCATGATCGAGATGCATGATATTCCTGAACTGATTTTGTAACAGACTGGAGCAGATGACATCCTTCGCCGTGAGGTTGAGAAGAGTATATTTGCGAATGTCATCAGCATCTGCCATCTTGCACAGATCAGTCAGGCCAATCTCAGTGACGGTCCACAACTCGTTGTTCATCGCCATGAGGCGTTTCTTCATCATGGCCTTCCACTTGGGATACTCGTGACCGTCAAAGATGTGGCATGTCACCTTCGTCATACCTGCGGTTGACATAACTAAAACTCCAGGCAGTTAAACCAAAATCACACAGAACAAGGGAGTACCTTGCTCTGATACCAATTGAAAGTGCGTTATATCGACTAGAGGGGGGGTGAATAGGCGATTTTTATGAAATTCTTCACTGAGGAATTTGTCGGTGAGGAAATTCCTTAGCGAAGAACTACTAGCAGCAGAATAAGTACTCAAAAGTAAACATAACAGAATACAAGCATAGTCATCATGATGAAATGAATATAGGCACAGAGTACAGGAAGCATAATCACAGGATAACACGGGATGAAGACAAACAGACTGAAGAAATTGAACTGAGGAAATTGAGAAAGTCTTCATTCAAAGTCTTCAAACACAGATATGAACAAACACACAACAAAGTTATGAGGAAATGAAAGAGTTGAGGGAATAGAACCAGTAAGCTTGGTGAAGACAATGATTTGGTAGACCAGTTCTAACTGCTGTCTCAGTTGTACGTCTGGTTGGAGCGGCTGAGTATTTAAACTCGAGGACACACAGTCCCGGACACCCAGTCCTGAACACGCAGCTCAGGACACCCAGTCCTCACCGTATTCTCCTTGAACTAAGGTCACACAGACCTCGTCCAATCACTCGTGGTAAGTCTTCAGGTGACTTCCAAACCTTCACAAACTTGGTCACTCGGCGATCCACAATTCCTCTTGGATGCTCTAGACCATGACGCCTAACCGTCTGGAAGAAGCACAGTCTCCAAAGGTAACAAGCGTCAGATCCACGCAGGATCAATCTCTTCAGTGATGCTCAATCACTTGGGGTTTGTAGGTGTTTGGGTTTTGGGTTTTTGTTTTTTCCTCACTTGATGATTTTCGCTCAAAGTCCTCAGAGGATGGGTTGCTCTCAAATGACAAGTGTCAGTTTCTCTCGGAGCAACCAACCAGCTAGTGGTTGTAGGGGGCGGCTATTTATAGCCTAGGGAGCAGCCGGACATGATAAGATATAAATGCCCTTCAATGATATGACCGTTAGGTGGGTAGATATTTTGGGACAGCTGGCGCATAGCACAGCAACGGTCGGGATTTTGAGTACCAAAATCCTCAGGGCTATCATGGTCCTCACTGTGTAGGCAATCCGCACTGGCGAATTCCTAACTCCTCAGTCAGGAAAAATTCCTCAGAGACCAGAAGAACTTCGTCTCTGTCACTGAAGAAATTGACTGAACTGTATGAGATTTCCAATGGCTTCACTCGAAGGGATTGGTAGGTGTAGGATTTTGAGTTGAGCATCACATGGAAATTTTTCCTTAGTATTTCCTCGACCCCCTTTAACAGTACGGTGTTTCCTATGACTCAAGAAAGAGAAAATGAAACTACGAAAACAAAAGTCTTCACGCTTCATGTTCCTCGAATGAATATCAAGTCTTCACGGACACACCAATTTCTTCACTTTCAAAGTCTTCATGAAAGTCTTCAGAAATATCAAAATCTTCAGTCAAAGATATTTATTTTTAGGGGTCGACTTTTCCTGTAAATATCAAACTCCTCATAGACTTATAGACCTGTGTACACTCACAAACGCATTTGTCCCTTAACCTATAAGTCTTCAATACACCAAAATCACTAAGGGGCACTAGATGCACTTACACAAGTCTTCAAGGTCACACCAATTTCTTCAATTTTAAAGTCTTCAGAAAGTCTTCAGAAATCGGAAGTCTTCAGTCGAAGAACTTCATTTTTATGGGTCGACTTTCTCTGTAAATATCAAACTCCTCATAGACTTATAGACCTGTGTGCACTCACAAACGCATTAGTCCCTTAACCTATAAGTCTTCAATACACAAAAATCACTAAGGGGCACTAGATGCACTTACAATCTCCCCCTTTTTGGTGATTGATGACAATATAGGTTAAGTTTCAACGGGAATAAACATATGAATTGTAAATACTGATATTGAGGAATTTGATTGCAAGATATAGAAGAACTCCCCCTGAATATGTGCATGGTGAGGTATTTGCTTTTTGAAGCATTGCACACTTGAAGAGTAGAATCATGGAGATCTCCCCCTATATCTTGTAATTCATACACGCATTTGACATATCACAATGAAGAATTTGAAATGCATGATGAAATATGGTGACTGATGTAATTCAGCATGCGTGCATTAGCATATATGAGGAATAAGCATGCAGCAAAACATATCAAAAGTATCAGAGCACCATCGGGTTTAAGTTTACAACTCGATCCAATAAAGTCTCAGAAGAACGAGAGTTGTAACTTATCAAAAAAACGCCCATATAGAAAGACTCATTTGAAGACTAACTCAAAATTCTCCCCCTTTGTCATCAAATGACCAAAAGGATCGAATATAAGGACTAACGCCCCTGAAGAATATCAAGTTGATGAAGGAGCGCCAGCGTTGTTGGGGTCATTTGTCGTGGAAGGGCCTACCGCAGTGTCGTCCAAGTCTTCGTACTCGTCAATATCGCGTGATGAAGAATATGAGCTGGACACCAAAGAAGGAACCTTGACCTTCTTGAATTTCTTCGGTGGAGGTGCAGACCAGTCAAAATGTTCCTTGAGACCCATTTTCTTGAGATCTTCTTCACCATACAGATGTGATAGAATGGCCCAGGTGCGACCGAAAACTTCATGGAGGTAGTAATGGTTTTTCTTCACTGCATTGTGCGTAGCAGTCATGTTGTGAAGAAATGAACCAAACTGATGCTTAACCCATTTATGATTTCGACCCACCTTTTGGTGAAGACTAAGAAGAAGCTCACGATCAGTCATCACACGAGGAGCAGTGGCTTGAGGAGTAGACTTGGGTGCATTGGCAGAGTCATGTGTGGCAGAGTCATCATTGATGGAAGATGCAGCTTTGCGAAACTGTCCATCCAATGGACGAATGCCTTCATCTATAACAGCTGGTGCCTTACCCTTTTCATCAACTGAGGAATAGGTCCGCTTGAGGACTTCAATCGGGGGCAAGTAGCTGAGGTGATTCTGAAAATCAGCTTTGTAGTTGAGTGAAGACCTTGTCCTAAGGAATCTCATAATCCAAGGTGCATAAGGCTTCAGCTCAAACGGAGAAAGTGCAACATTTGCCAGAGTCGTCATGAAGAAATCGTGATAATTGACAGGAATGCCATGAACGATATTGAATACCAGATTCTTCATGATGCCAACAATTTCCTCATCAGATGAGTCGTGGCCTTTGATGGGACTCATTGTTCTCGTTAGAATGCGAAAGACGGTTCTGGGCACATATAGTAATTCCTTCACGAGGAATTTGGTTCGTGGGGCCTGACCTAGCTTCAAAGGTTTCATCAGAACTTGCATGTAGTGATTTGTAAGCTCAGGTTCATTGTAAATGCAACGAGCTTCTTCATGGGGAGGACTGGGTGGTAAGGCACGAAGCAATTCAATAGCTGGTGCTGTGTAGTGAGTGTTCTCAGACATCCAGTCCAGCACCCATGAATTGACATCTTCAGAATCTCCTATGATGTGCAGCGTCGCATAAAATTGAAGAATCGGTTCTTCATTCCAATCACAGATGTCAGAGCAGAAATTTAACAGTCCAGCGTCGTGAAGAACACCGAGGACTGGAATGAATCATGGTAGAGATTCCATATCCACGTGAGGAATGTGCTCATGGTAGAAGATTTTGTTTTTGTTGAACAACACTGAGGAATAGAAATTGGCTTGGCTGGCTGTCCAGAAGCGCCTCTTCCTAATGCGAGCAGAGTCATAAGGGTTGTAGTCTGTGAAGAATATGTGCTCGCCGAAGAAATCATCAGCCTTGAATTTTTGCTTCCTGGAGAATGGATCCTTTGGCTTGGGTAGAGGAGTGTCAGTGAATTGCATCACGACCTCAAGAATCTCAATCACAGGTTCTTCAGGCTGAGGAATTTCTGGTTCCTCTTTAGTGGCAGTCTGCGTCTTCAGATGTTCAGCAACAGCAGTTTCTTCAGCACTAGTGGCTGGAATTTCTTCATGTACAAATGAAGTGTGGTGAGTTTCTTTAGAGTCCATTTGAACAGTTTGTGTAGGGGACTGAGGTATTTGCTGCAATGATGTGAACATTGGAGAGTTTGGATGTTGACTTTCCCAGAATTCATCACTCATCACTGGTGTGGAGCAGCCAACATCCACATCTTCATCTTCCATTTCTTCAACGCCAGCCTCTTCGGCAGTGAACTGAGGCAGAGGCGAGGAAATGACAGGTGTTGAAGGGATCTCATCCACTTCAATTTCTTCATCCAACTGCTCTGACGAAATAGCAGAAGGAGTTTCTTCATCAGATCCGCTGGGGATCACATATTCTTCATCAAAAGGAACAAGGTCCTTTGATGGCATGGTAGAGAGAGGAATAGCATCATTGGGATTTTCAAACGAGCTGGTCAAAGGCTTCATCTTCTTCGGAGCTGAAGAATCTGAAGTAGTTGATGCTTTCCTTTTCTTCACTGTTGCATGCTCTGCAGCCTTGGTTTTCTTCACATCTGATGCAGATGGAAGGATCGGAGTTGGTGTTGGCGCAGGAGGAGCAGAGGAATCTGGTTGATTTTCTTCAGACACAACTGATGCAGTTGCCCTGATTTCTTCATATTCTTCAGTCGCCCCACTAGTGGATGCCCTGGCAATTTCTTCAGTGGCTGGTATGTAGTCATCAGCCCTGGAACTCACATTTTCTTCAGCAGCCTGATTTTCATCAGCGGTGCTGGCATGTTCTTCAGTCGGCTGAGCAGATGCTTCAGCCTGAGGAACTTCTTGTTGCGTTGGGGCTGCAACATTTGAGGTTAAGTTATCCGCAAGTTTCACAAAGCACACCTTGGCTCCAAGCCAGTCAGCGCAGTATGCGTCAAATTCATCACTGAGTTTCTTGATCTCAGTTTGAACAACAACAAGTTCTTCAGTTGTCATAGAGACAACGTTTTTCTTCAGATAGCACTCCTTCTTGTATTGCGCTTTCTTGATCTGCCTGGCCTTCTCATATTTCCATTTTTCTTCTTGTATGAAGTGGGTCAGCATGTGACTTTGGCTAGGAGTCAGCTTGAAGTCAGGCATGGGAGTGTTGGGGTCCTTGTGCCAAACATCAATGTATTCGAGGATCAACTTTGGATCCAAAAGTAGTGGCACATCTGTTCCCTTGGCTCTAGCGGCCCTGACTTGCCTATCTCTGATGATTTCAGCAAGTTCATCATCATCAACTTCGTCTTCTTCAGACGACACTTGGAAGGCGACCCGCTTCTTCTGAGGACTAGGGCGAGGACCTCGTCCAGCAGTGGCCTTTGTCTTCAGTAGAGAGGGTCCCGTTGAAGAATTTGGTGTAGCTGAGGAACTAGCTGAAGCTCCTGAGGCAATTGAGACGCATGTGGTCCTTTGACATGTGGCGAGATGCACAGGTGCAGAGGACTTTGTCGGAGTAGCTGAGGACTTGTGAGGACCTGAGGATTTGGGAGGAACAGGAGCAACATGAGAAGTTGGCCTTGAGGGCTTTGAAGATTCTGGCCGTGAGGGCATTGCTGAGGAACTTGGCCTTGAAACCACTGAAGGTGAAGCACTTGGCTTGTGCGCAGGCTTCTTTGACATGGCCTTCTCAGGCTTGACAGAGGCCTCAGCAGCAGCAGCAGCAGAGCCTTCATTGAATTTCATCACATCTTATTTGGCGTGTTTAGCCAACTTGGCTTGGCGCTTGGCCCATTCATCACGATAATCCTCACCACGCTTGAGGCTGGTGGGATCAGCTATTTGGCCAAGTGCCAATGGAGGTCTTGGGCATGGAGGATTGAGTGTGAATTTCTTCATGTATTTGGGAGTGACATATCTGTACTCTCTCCACTCTCTAGCCCATCTCCTCTCTATCTTCTGAATGCGCACCTTGCGCTGATTTTTGTCTTCCTCACGAGGTGTGCAGTATCCAGCATATATATCATCAGGGATCTTAAACGCTGTGTTGACCTCAGCCCTCTTTCCTCCTTTCTGTGGCTTCTTACCGTCAGCCATTTTCTTCAGTTCAGGAATTTGAACAATTGAATTCTCTGAAGAAGTATGCAACTTTTCTTCGAGGAACGCTGCAAATGAGTTAAGTTGATGAGAACCTGGTGATTCAGCAGCTGACATGAGTACCTGTGAATAGAGTATAGTTGCGAGGAATTTGGAGAGGTCATATGCGTTCTCAGAAGGTTTTATAAAGAACAAGTTTTAGGAATTTGACCAGATAAGTCTTGAAGAATTTCACTAAGCGTTCTTAGTCCTAGGTTCCAGAGTTGTACATATCAGAAATCCGCACAATTGACGACTCTTGAAGAGAAATTCGCAGCTTAGAGAAATGAATCAAGAACAAATGATATGAGAGGTGTTTTAGTGTGTGAAGATATGAAGAAAAACACCTTTGAAGATTTTGTAGATAATCATTTGAAAGTGCATTATATCGACTAGAGGGGGGGGTCAATAGGTGATTTTTATGAAATTCTTCACTGAGAAATTTGCCGGTGAGGAAATTCCTTAGCGAAGAACTACTAGCAGTGGAATAAGTACTCAAAAGTAAACATAACAGAATACAAGCATAGTCATCATGATGAAATGAAGACAGGCACATAGTACATGAAGCGTAAGCACGTGATAACACAGGATGAAGACAAACAGACTGAAGAAATTGAACTGGGGAAATTGAGAAAGTCTTCAGTCAAAGTCTTCAAACACAGATATGAACAAGTACACAACTCAATTATGAGGAAATGAAAGAGTCGAGGAAATGGAACCAGTAAGCTTGGTGAAGACAATGATTTGGTAGACCAGTTCCAACTGCTGTCTCACTTGTACGTCTGGTTGGAGCAGCTAAGTATTTAAACTCGAGGACACACAGTCCCGGACACCCAGTCCTGAACACGTAGCTCAGGACACCCAGTCATCACCGTATTCTCCTTGAACTAAGGTCACACAGACCTCGTCCAATCACTCATGGTAAGTCTTCAGGTGACTTCCAAACCTTCACAAACTTGGTCACTCGGCGATCCACAATTCCTCTTGGATGCTCTAGACCATGACGCCTAACCGTCTGGAAGAAGCACAGTCTTCAAAGGTAACAAGCGTCGGATCCACGCAGGATCAATCTCTTCGGTGATGCTCAATCACTTGGGGGTTTGTAGGTGTTTGGGTTTTGGGTTTTTCCTCACTTGATGATTTTCGCTCAAAGTCCTCGGAGGATGGGTTGCTCTCAAATGACAAGTGTCAGTTTCTCTCCGAGCAGCCAACCAACTAGTGGTTGTAGGGGGGCGGCTATTTATAGCCTAGGGAGCAGCCCGACTGGATAAGACATAAATACCCTTCAATGATATGACCGTTAGGTGGATAGATATTTTGGGAGAGTTGGCGCATAGCACAGCAACGGTCGGAATTTTGAGTAGCAAAATCCTTAGGGCTATCATGTTCCTCACTGTGTAGGAAATCTGCACTGGCAAATTCCTAACTCCTCAGTCAGGACAAATTCCTTAGAGACCAGAAGAACTTCGTCTCTATCACTGAAGAAATTGACTGAACTGTATGACATTTCCAATGGCTTCACTCGAAGGGATTGGTAGGTGTAGGATTTTGATTTGAGCATCACATAGAAATTTTTCTTTAGTATTTCCTCAACCCCCTTTAATAGTACGGTGTTTCCTATGACTCAAGAAAGAGAAAATGAAACTACGAAAACAAAAGTCTTCACACTTCATGTTCCTCGAATGAATACCAAGTCTTCACAGTCACACCAATTTCTTCACTTTCAAAGTCTTCACAAAGTCTTCAGAGATCCAAAGTCTTCAGTCGAAGAACTTCATTTTTAGGGGTCGACTTTCTCTGTAAATATCAAACTCCTCATAGACTTATAGACCTGTGTACACTCACAAACGCATTAATCCTTTAACCTATAAGTCTTCAGTACACCAAAATCACTAAGGGGCACTAGATGCACTTACAATCTCCCCCTTTTTGGTGATTGATGACAATATAGGCTAAGTTTTCAACGGGGATAAACATATGAAGTGTAAATACTGATATTGAGGAATTTGATTGCAAGATATAGAAGAACTCCCCCTGAAGATGTGCATAGTGAGGAATTTGCTTTTGAAGCAATGCACACTTGAAGAGTTGAATCATGGAGATCTCCCCCTATATCTTGTAATTCATACATGCATTTGACATATAACAGTTAAGAATTTGAAATGCATGATGAAATATGGTCACTGATGTAATTCAGCATGCGTGCAATAATATTAACAAGGAATAAGCATGCAGAAAAACGTATCAAGAGGATCAAAGCACCATAGGGTTTATGTTTACAACTTGATCCAATAAAGTCTCAGAAGAACGAGAGTTGTAACTTAACAAAAAAACGCCCATATCGAAAGAACCGCTTGAAGAATAACTCAAAATTCTCCCCCTTTGTCATCAAATTACCAAAAGGATCGAATATGAGGACTAACGCCCCTGAAGAATATCAAGTTGATGAAGGAGCGCCAGCGTTGTTGGGGTCGTTTGTTGTAGTAGGGCCTGCTGCAGTGTCGTCCAAGTCTTCATTTTCATCAGTGTCGCGCGATGAAGAATATGAGCTGGCCACCAGAGAAGGAACATTGACCTTCTTGAATTTCTTCGGTGGAGGTGCAGACCAGTCAAAATCTTCATTGAGACCCATTTTCTTCAGATCTTCTTCACCATACAGATGTGACAGGATTGCCCAGGTGCGACCGAAGACTTGATGGAGGTAGTAATGGTTTTTCTTCACTGCATTGTGTGTGGCAGTCATGTTGTGAAGAAGTGAACCAAACTGACGCTTAACCCATTTGTGATTTCGATCCACCTTCTGGTGAAGACTAAGCAGAAGTTCACGGTCAGTCATCACGCGGGAGCAGTGGCTTGAGGAGTGGACTTGGGTGCATTGGCAGAGTCATCATTGGTGGAATAAGATGCAGCTTTGCGAAACTGACCATCCAATGGAAGAATGCCTTCATCTATTACAGCTGGTGCCTTGCCCTTTCCATCAACTGAGGAATATGTCTGCTTGAGGACTTCAATTGGGGGCAAGTAGCTGAGGTGATTCTGGAAATCAGCTTTGTAGTTGAGTGAAGACCTTGTCCTGAGGAATCTCATAATCCAAGGTGCATAAGGCTTCAGCTCAAACGGAGATAGTGCAACATTTGCCATAGTCCTCATGAAGAAATCGTGATAATTGACAGGAATGCCATGAACGATGTTGAATACCAGATTCTTCATGATGCCAACAATTTCCTCATCAGATGAGTCATGGCCTTTGATAGGACTGATTGTCCTCGTAAGAATACGATAGACAGTTCTGGGAACGTACAGCAATTCCTTCATGAGGAATTTGGTTCTTGGTGCTTGACCTGGCTTCAAAGGTTTCATCAGCACCTGCATGTAATGATGTGTGAGCTCAGGTTCACTATAGATGCAGTGAGCTTCTTCAAGGGGAGGACTGAGTGGTAGAGCATGAAGCAATTCAGAGGCTGGTGCAGTGTAGTGAGTGTTTTTAGACATCCAGTCCAGCACCCATGAATTCACATCTTCAGCATCTCCGGTGATGTGCATCGTTGCATAGAATTGAAGAATCAGTTCTTCATTCCACTCGCAGATGTCAGAGTGAAAGTTTAGCAGTCCAGCGTCGTGAAGAATAGTGAGGACTGGTGCGAAGCACGGCAGAGATTCCATATCCACGTGAGGAATATGCTCATGGTAGAAGATTTTCTCCTTGTTGAACAGCACTGAGGAATAGAAATTGGCTTGACTAGCAGTACAGAAACGCCTCTTCCTAATGCGAGCAGAGTTATATGGGTTGTAATCTTCGAAGAATACGTGCTCGCCGAAGAAATCATCAGCCTTGAACTTTTGCTTGCGTGAGAATGGATCCTTTGGCTTTGGCAGAGGAGTGTCAGTGAGTTGCATCACGACCTCAGGAATCTCAATCACAGGTTCTTCACGCTGAGGAATTTTTAGTTCCTCCTCAGTGGCAGTCTGCATCGTTGGTTGCTCAGCAGCAGTAGTTTATTCAGCGCTACTGGCTGGAATTTCCTCATGGACAGATGCAGTGGGATGAGTTTCTTCAGAGCCCATTTGAATAGTTGGTGCAGGCGACTGAGGTATTTGCTGCAGCGGTGTGAACATTGGAGAGTTTGGATGCTGACTTTCCCAGAATTCATCACTGATTACGGGTGTGCAGCAGCCAACGTCCACATCTTCATCTTCCATTTCTTCAACGCCAGCCTCTTCAGCTATGAACTGAGGCATGGGCGAGGACATGATAGGTGTTTAAGGGATCGCATCCACTTCAATTTCTTCATCCAACGGCTCAGACGAAGCAGCAGAAGGAGTTTCTTCATCAGATCCACTGGGGATCACATAGTCTTCATCAAAAGGAACAAGGTCCTTTGATGGCCTGGTTGAGATGGGAACAGCATCAATCGGATTAGCAAATGAACTTGTCATAGGCTTCATTTTCTTCGGAGCTGAAGAATCTGAAGCAGCTGATGCTTTCCTTTTCTTCACTGCAGCATGCTCTGCAGCCTTGGTCTTCTTCACATCTGATGCAGATGGAAGGATTGGAGTTGAAGTTGGTGCAGGAGCAGCTGAGAAATCTGGTTGATTTTCTTCGGGCACAACTGATGCAGTTGCCCTGAGTTCTTCATTTTCTTCAGGCGCACCACTAGTGGGTGCCCTGGCAATTTCTTCAGCGGTTGGAATGCAGTCATCAGCCCTGGAACTCACATTTTCTTCAGCAGCCTGATTGTCATCAGCGGTGCTGGCATTTTCTTCAATAGGCTGAGCAGATGCTTCAGCCTGAGGAATTTCCTGTTGTGTTGGGGCTGCAACATTGGAAGTGAAGTTATCCGCAAGTTTCACAAAACGAACCTTGGCTCCAAGCCAATCAGCACGATATGTGTCAAATTCATCACTGAGTTTCTTGATCTGAGTCTGAATAGTGACAAGTTCTTCAGTTTTCATAGAGACAACGTTTTTTTAGATAGCGCTCTTTCTTGTACTGCGCTTTCTTGATCTGCCTGGCCTTCTCAAATTTCCACTTTTCTTCTTGAATGAAGTGGGTCAGCATGTGACTTTGGCCAGGAGTCAGCTTGAAGTCAGGCATGAGAGTGTTGGGGTCCTTGTGCCAAACATCAATGTAGTCGAGGATCAACTTGGGATCCAAAAGCACTGGCACCTCTGTTCCTTTGGCTCTAGCGGCCCTGACTTGCCTGTCTCTGATGATTTCTGCAAGTTCATCATCATCAGCTTCGTCTTCTTCAGACGACACTTGGAAAGCGACTTGTTTCTTTTGAGGACTTGGGCGAGGACCTCGTCCAGCAGTGGCCTTTGTCTTCAGCAGTGAGGGGCCAGCTGGGGAACTTGGTGCAGCTGAGGAACTAGCTGAGACACCTGAGGCAATGGAGATGCCTGCAGTCCTTTGGCATGAGGCGAGATGCACAGGTGCTGAGGATTTCGTCGGAACAGCTGAGGGCTTTGGCGGAGGAGCTGAGGACTTTGGAGGAACAGGAGCAGCATGAGGAATTGGCGGTGATGTAAGTGCATCTAGTGCCCCTTAGTGATTTTGGTGTATTGAAGACTTATAGGTTAAGGGACTAATGCGGTTGTGAGTGTACACAGGTCTATAAGTCTATGAGGAGTTTGATATTTACAGGAAAAGTCGACCCCTAAAAATGAACATCTTTGACTGAAGATTTTGGTATTTCTGAAGACTTTCGTGAAGACTTTGAAAGTGAAGAAATTGGTGTGACCTTGAAGACTTTGTATTCTTTCGAGGAACATGAAGCGAGAAGACTTTTGTTTTCGTAGTTTCATTTTCACTTTCTTGAGTCATAGGAAACACCGTACTGTTAAAGGGGGTCGAGGAAATACTAAGGAAAAATTTCCATGTGATGCTCAACTCAAAATCCTACACCTACCAATCCCTTCGAGTGAAGCCATTGGAAATCTCATACAGTTCAGTCAATTTCTTCAGTGACAGAGACGAAGTTCTTCTGGTCTCTGAGGAATTTGTCCTGACTGAGGAGTTAGGAATTCTCCAGTGCGGATTGCCTACACAGTGAGGAACATGATAGCCCTGAGGATTTTACTACTCAAAATTCCGACCGTTGTTGTGCTATGCGCCAGCTGTCCCAAAATATCTATCCACCTAATGGTCATATCATTGAAGGGCATTTATGTCTTATCATGTTGGGCTGCTCCCTAGGCTATAAATAGCCTCCCCCTACAACCACTAGCTGGTTGGCTGCTTCGAAAGAAACTGACACTTGTCATTTGAGAGCAACCCATCCTCCGAGGACTTTGAGCGAAAATCATCAAGTGAGGAAAAACCAAAAACCCAAAACCCAAACACCTACAAACCCCAAGTGATTGAGCATCATTGAAGAGATTGATCCTGAGTGGATCCGACGCTTGTTACCTTTGAAGACTGTGCTTCTTCCAGACGGTTAGGCGTCATGGTCTAGAGCCTCCAAGAGGACTTGCGGATCACCGAGTGACCAAGTTTGTGAATGTTTGGAAGTCGCCTGAAGACTTACCACGAGTGATTGGACGAGGTCTGTGTGACCTTAGTTCAAGGAGAATACGGTAAGGACTGGGTGTCTCGGACTAAGTGTCCTTGACTGGGTGTCTGGGACTGTGTGTCCTCGAGTTTAAATACTCAGCCACTCCAACCAGACGTACAACTGAGACAGCAGTTGGAACTGGTCTACCAAATCATTGTCTTCACCGAGCTTACTGGTTCTATTTCCTCAACTCTTTCATTTCCTCATAATTGTGCTGTATGTTTGTTCATATCTGTGTTTGAAGACTTTGACTGAAGACTTTCTCAATTTCCTCAGTTCAATTTCTTCAGTCTGTTTGTCTTCATCATGTGTTATCCTGTGATTACGCTTCCTATACTCTGTGCCTGTCTTCATTTCATCATGATGACTATGCTTGTATTCTGTTATGTTTACCTTTGAGTACTTATTCCGCTGCTAGTAGTTCTTCGCTAAGGAATTTCCTCACCGACAAATTCCTTAGTGAAGAATTTCATAAAAATCGCCTATTCACCCCCCCTCTAGTCGATATAACGCACTTTCAATTGGTAACAGAGCAAGGTACTCCCTTGTTCTGTGTGATTTTGGTTTAACCGCCTGGAGTTTTAGTTAGGTCGACCGCAGGTATGAAGAAAGTGACATGCCCCATCTTTGACGGTCATGATTATCCCAAGTAGAAGGCCATGATGAAGAAGCGCCTCATGCAATGAACAGCGAGCTATGGACCGTCACTGAGATTGGTCTTATCGATCTATGCAAGATGGCGGACACTGATGATATTCGCAAGTACACTCAACTTGACATCATGGCGAAGGATATCATTTGTTCCTGCCTATCCAGAGATGAATTCAGGCGCATTATGCATCTTTGCAATGCGAAGCTTATCTGGGACCGAATCTCTGACGTCTATGAAGGTCATCAAACTTGTCATGATCCCTGGTTTGAGGATTTCAAGGAATCACTCAAAACGATGACTTTCGAACCTGAACCATCATCTTCTGCACCATGCCTCATGGCAAAAGGTGCCAAGGTAACCGAATGTTCCTCATCCGAGTCTAGTGATGATGAATCTGATGATGATTTTGAACCTAGCTATACAAAGCTTGTTTATATTGCCACTAAACAACAAAAGGCTTTAGAAAAGGTTCAAAACATGCTAGACAAAAGTGATGATATGTTGGGTGAAGAAATGGATCGCACTGAAACTTTGACTGAAAATCTTCAGAGACTTCAGTCCAAGCTTGACAATCTTCAAAGTCATCATAACACTCTTTTATCGGATCATGAGAAGCTTTCTTATGAATTTCTTCAAAGAAAGCAAGACCTTGAGAAGCTAAGAGTGAGTTATGAAGATCTTCATAAGGAGCGCGATTCATTACTTGCTCAACAAATCAGCGCATCTCAGGAAGAATTTATTCCACCATGCTTGAAGTGCATTGAACGTGAATCTGCTAATTCTTCACCTGAATGTTCAAATGCTGCTAATGTTTCAAATTCTTCACATGCCTCTGCTATCACTAATTCCTCATCTGAGGACATTGCTAGTATCACTGACAATGCAGGGCTGAAGGAATTGTACACGACAGGCATGTACAAAAGCCTCAAAGGGCATCAGGCTCTTTGTGATGTGCTTAAAAAGCAGATCCTCAACAGGAACCCTAGGAAAGAGGGTTTCGCCTTTGAGAGGAAACTCAATGTTGATGGTACATATTGGAAGCCTGAGCAGTACCCCAAAACTACATGGGTTGCTGCAAAGGGACCTCCAATTGATCCATCTAACTTATTTGGATTTGCATGTGAATCTCCTCATTCTGATGATGAGTCAATTGACTCCAACTATAAGCTATTCAAAAATCAGAATGGTGAAGTATTTGCTAGATATATTGGCACTAACTGCAGGAACGGCTCCCTATGAAGAAAATCTGGGTTCCCAAAAGATGTCTTGATCATCTTCAGGTGAATGTCATCATGACGCCACCTGTGAAGAATAGGAACCCCAGATCAAATTCTTCATATGGACCAAATTCCTCATATGGAGCAGAGTCCTCATATGAACATTGTCGTGCTAACTCGTCTGTTTCACAGGGAAGATCTAAGGATTATGGATATGTGCATTATTCTTCAAATCATTATGTCCATAAGTCCTCGAAGAATTTCTCTGCATACTCTTATGCTTACTCTAACCCCTCTTATGTGAGATGAAATGGACTGGCTTCCATGCCATCCTTTTCGTATGGAGCTCGCAGAATGATGAACTCTTTGCCACCCCTTCAGATGTGGGTGGTGAAGAAAAAGAACTAATCTCTTCTGCAGGGTCAGGTCTCCAGACGCACATAATCGTCTGAAGAATTTGCTGGCGACCTGAGCATGCCTGAAAGGACGTAGGCTAACCATGAAGAAATGAACTTTCATTTCTCACGTCCTCATATTGCTTTATTAGTTCTTTTACTTGATGAAATTGATCTAATGAATTGATGGCATATTCTTCACTGATGAAGTATATGAGTTTGTAAGCTGCACTAATTCATCAAAAGGATGATCACCCAAAGCCACTGAGTGGGTCCTCGATAGTGGATGTACAAACCACATGACTGGTGACAAGAATCTATTGATGGATGCTCCATTATCTCCGTCGCATCTGAAGCATATCATCTTTGCTGACAAAGGCAAAAGTCAGGTATTGGGTCTAGGTAAGGTTGCGATTACAAAGGATCGACACATGGACAAAGTCATGCTTGTTGAGTCCTTAGGATACAACCTTATGGCTGTCTCAATGCTTTGTGATCTTGATATGATTGTTATCTTTGGCAAGTACCGTTGTGTTGTGGTTATGGAAGCTGACAATTCCAAAGTCTTCGAAGGCTTTAGGAGAGGAGACCTGTATATTGTTGATTTCTCTACAGGACCACAACCAGCCGTGTGCTTACTTGCAAAAGCTTCAGAAGGCTGGCTCTGGCATCGACGACTTGTTCATGCAGGCATGAGGAATTTGCACACGCTTGCGAAGAAGAAGCATGTCATTGGCATCGAGAATGTCAAATTCCTCAAGGATCACCTATGCGGAGCCTGTGAAGCTGGGAAGATGACAAAGGCCAAGCATCTAGCAAAGACTATCATGACCACCACTCGCCCATTTGAATTGCTTCACATGGATCTCTTTGGTCCTAATCATTATTCTGCTATTTCAAATGAAGCATCTCAATATGGCTTTGTTATTGTTGATGATTATTCTCGCTATACATGGGTACACCTTGTTACTTACAAACATGAAGTGCAGGAAGTCTTCAAACGATTTTCCTCGAGGGCTTCAACCAACTTTGGTGTGAAGATCAAGCACATCAGAAGTGACAATGGCACTGAGTTCAAGAATTCTGGTCTCGATGACTATCTTGATGAACTTGGTATTACTCATGAGTTATCTGCTCCTTACACTCCTCAGCGGAATGGTGTCATGGAGCGCAAGAACAGGACTCTTGCTGAGATGGCTAGCACTATGCTTGATGAATACAAAACGCCTCGTCGTTTCTGGACTGAGGCAATTGATACTGCGTGCCACATCATCAACAGAGTATATCTTCACAAATTCTTCAAAAAGACTGCCTATGAACTCCTCACTGATAAGAAACCCAATGTAAGTTATTTCAAAGTCTTCGGTGCTAAATGTTGGATTAGAGATCCTCATCACAACTCAAAATTTGCACTGAAAGCACATGAAGGTTTTATGCTTGGTTACGGAAAGGACTCGCACACCTACAGAGTCTTCAACAACGTTCTTCACAAAGTTGTTGAAACTGTAGTTGTGCGGTTCGATGAAACTAATGGCTCGCAAAGAGAGCACCTACCTACTGTGATAGATGAACCAGCACCTGAGGAAACTATCAAGTTCAAGGCTACTGAGGATGTCATTCCTACTGAAGAACCTGCTGAAGAATTCATTCCAGAACATGAAGAACGTCGAGCTACTGCGCCTGAAGAAAATGCTGAAGAAAATGGTGCAAAAGAAAACGCTGATCAAACTCTTCAACGACAACCAGCTCATCCTCGCATTGCAAAAGAAGTGCAAGTTGAAAAGATCATCAATGACATCAAAGCGCCAGGTCCTCTCGCACGCTCAAAAGCTTCACATTCGTCTAACTTTTGTGGGCAGTATGCTTTTGTCTCTATTACAGAGCCCACTAAGGTAGATGAAGCATTTCTGGAGCCTGAGTGGATTCAGGCCATGCAAGAAGAATTACATCAGTTCGAGCTCAACAATGTCTGGGAACTGGTCAAACGTCCAGATCCTCGCAAGCACAATATCATCGGCACAAAGTGGATCTACCGCAACAAGCAAGATGAAAATGGCCTTGTGGTGAGGAATAAGGCACGGCTTGTAGCTCAAGGCTACACACAGGTTGAAGGAATTGATTTCGATGAAACTTTTTGCACATGTTGCTAGACTTGAGGCTATTCGCATATTACTTGCTTATTCTAACCATCATGATATCACTCTATATCAAATGGATGTGAAAAGTGCATTCCTCAATGGTAAGCTTGAGGAAGAAGTATATGTTGCTCAACCCCTGGGTTTGGAAGATCCAAAGAATCCTGACAAAGTCTTCAGACTCAACAAGGCCCTCTATGGCCTCAAGCAGGCCCCACGGGCTTGGTATGATACTTTGAAGGAACTCTTCATGAAGAAAGGCTTCAAACCCGGTTCACTCGACCCTACTCTTTTCACTAAATCTTATGATGGTGAATTGTTTGTGTGCCAAGTATATGTTGATGATATTATCTTTGGCTGTACTGACCAACGTTATAGTGATGAATTTGCCTATATGATGAGTGAAGAATATCAAATGTCTAGGATGGGAGAGTTGAAATTCTTCTTAGGTCTTCAAATTCGTCAACAACACAATGGCATATTCATATCTCAGGAGAAATACCTCAAGGATGTACTGAGGAAATTCGGCATGCAAGATTGCAAAGGCGTCAAAATTCCTATGCCCACAAATGGCCATCTGTGCACTGATGAAAATGGTATTGACTTCGATCATAAGGTATACCACTCCATGATAGGTTCCCAATTATACTTATGTGCATCTATGCCAGATATAATGCTTAGTGTTTGCATGTGTGCCCGATTTCAAGCTGCACCAAAGGAATCACACCATAAGGCTGTGAAGCATATTCTTCGATATGTAGCTCACACACGAACACTTGGATTATGGTACCCCAAGGGCTCGGCTTTTGATCTTGTTGGATATTCTGACTCTGACTATGCTGGTGATCGTGTGGATCGCAAGTCAACATCTAGTACATGTCATTTCCTCGGACGATCTTTGGTCTGTTTGTCCTCGAAGAAATAGAACTACGTATCACTATCTACTGCTGAAGCTGAGTACATTGCTGTCGGTGTCAAAACCGGTGGATCTCGGGTAGGGGGTCCCGAACTGTGCGTCTAGGCCGGATGGTAACAGGAGGCAAGGGACACGAAGTTTTACGCAGGTTCGGGCCCTCTTGATGGAGGTAAAACCCTATGTCCTGCTTGATTAATATTGATGATATGGGTAGTACAAGAGTAGATCTACCACGAGATCAGAGAGGCTAAACCCTAGAAGCTAGCCTATGGTATGATTGTTGATGTGTATGTCGTCCTACGGACTAAAACCCTCCGGTTTATATAGACACCGGATAGGGTTAGGGTTACATAGAGTCGGTTACAATGGTAGGAGATCTGAATATCCGTATCGCCAAGCTTTCCTTCCACGCCAAGGAAAGTCCCTTCCGGACACGGGACGAAGTCTTCAATCTTGTATCTTCATAGTCCAAGAGTTCGGCTGAAGGTATAGTTCGGCTATCCGAACACCCCCTAATCCAGGACTCCCTCAGTAGCCCCTGAACCAGGCTTCAATGACGACGAGTCCGGCGCACAAATTGTCTTCGGCATTGCAAGGCAGGTTCCTCCTACAAGTACTTCATAGAAGATTTTGAACACAAAGATAGTGTCCGGCTCTGCAAAATAAGTTTCCACATATTGCCATAGAGAGAATAATATTTACACAAATCTAATCTGCTGGCGTATTCCATAGTGTGACATCACACCACGGCCAAGCTTTTATTCGAACCGTTTTACTGTCCCATCTTAGCGCGTTACGCAAGGCGGTCTCCTTGGCACGTCTTGTTAAAGTAGAGATCGTGTCCCCTTATCCCGGGATTCTCATCAATACGGGCGTGGGTAACCCAACTGCGCCATTTATTACGGCACTTGGAGATAAGCGAGTTTTACCAGGCTGGTGGGGACGCGTTGTTGCATCCACCCATATAAGGGGCTAAGGATCCACCTTTTCACCCACGCCTTCTTCCTCCTTTGCCTATCCATTCTTGCGCACTCAAGCTCCAGCGCCCAAGTCCGCACTACCACCTCAACCTTCTCCAGTCATGTCCGGAGTGGGAGGCAAGTGGATGGTCTCCTCCCTCACGGAGGGACACATCAAAAAGCTGAGGAAGGTCGGATATCTGGCTAGCGATATCATGCACCGGCTTCCCGAAAAGGGGCAGCTCATCCCCACTCCTGGGCCCCATGAAAGGGTGGTATTCCTCCCCCATTTCCTCCATGGACTGGGCTTCCCTCTGCATCCATTTGTCCGGGGGCTCATGTTCTACTACGGCCTGGATTTCCACGATCTGGCCCCGAACTTCGTCCTCAACATCTCGGCGTTCATCATCGTGTGCGAGGTGTTCCTCCGCATCCGCCCCCATTTCAGCCTATGGCTTAAGACTTTCAACGTCAAGCGAAAGGTGGTGCGTGGCAGCCAGGCGGAGTGCGGCGGTGCCATGGTTGGCAAGATGGCCAATGTCCTGTGGCTCGAGGGCTCCTTTGTGGAGACCCTGAAGGGGTGGCAATCGGGGTGGTTTTACATCACCAAGCCGTGCAACCCCGAATGGGTCGCAGCCCCCGAGTTTCAGTCCGGACCCCCTATGTGGCTCACCTCCTGGAAGGAGACCGGCCTGTCGTGGGATAAAAAAGGAGAGCTGACCAGACTCCAAACATGCGTCCAAACCTTGGTGAACAAGAATCTCAAACTTGTCAACGTAGTCCAGGTTATGCTCATCCGCCTGATCCTCCCGTGTCAACGACGGGCCTTCAATCTGTGGGAGTTCGACCCGGCGCAACATCAAACTCTAAACAGGCTCTTTGACATGACGTACGAAGATGCCTGGAGGACGCTTTTCAAGGGCGCCGAGGCTCCTGCATCCGCTACCGAGGATCACGGATTCAGCGCGCAGCGTCACGCGTTCGCGGTAAGCTGTTTTTCCTTTTACAGGGTATCAGTTTTACATAGTTTGATTCTATGCGGGATCTAAGCTCCCTTTCCTCTGACAGGATTGGCAGGTGACGTCCGGACAGATCAATTGTCCGGCTCCTTTGCCCAAAGGCCCAGCGGACACTCACCTGGCGAAGCTGCTGGTTCCGGCACCCTATGTGGTGCCGGAGAAGAGGGCCAAGAAGAAGGCCATGGGGACTCGAAAGAGTGCCCGACGCCCGGAGGTGTCGGATTCACCATCCGACGAATCCGAGGCGCACTCCTCCCATGAAGACGAGGAGGAGGAAGAAGAGACCCCTCCCCCTCCAGCGGGGGAAGGGAAGAAAAGGAAGGCCGCCCCAACTGGGGAGGCCGAAGGGTCCAAGAAGGGGAAAACCCTTTCTCCGGACTGCTCCACCGACGCCGACGACGGCAGAGAGGAGTGGGTGCCTAGGGCCAAGCCCCTGGCGAAATCGTAAGTATCCGGATACCAAAGTAATTCATGGTATTCATTTATTGCACAACTTTCCCTTATGTTGAATGTGTTTATGCAGCCCACCCAAAGACCGGCTTCACGCGTCGTCGAGCGGCTCACTGGACTCGTCGGACGTGAACTCACTTCTGACGGCTTCCTCCCCCCGCCCTACAGACGACACCGAAGTGTTGTCCCAACAAGTTCCAATCCAGGAGGAGGTGGTCCTGGAGGCGCCGCAAGGCGACCTCCCGGACTCCAGGAGTAAAGGGGATGAAACCCCCCAGGGCTCCAAGTCCGGCCCTAGGCCGGACACCACTCCAGAATCTTCAAGGGTTCCAGAGTCCGGCGGGGGACCTCCTTCCAAGAGGAGCAAGCCCGCCGTGCCGATGACCTCCGTCCAACCGGAGGCGCCGGACAATATGTTGGAGGCGCTCCAAGGTGCCTCCATCGACGAGGGGCACCGCACTATTATGAGTGCGGTGATCCAGAAGGTTCAGTCCGCCAAGAGCGGACTAACTGAAGCTTGTACAAGCCTTTTAACAGGCTTTGAGGTAAGTAAAGAATGCGTAAATAATAGTACCGCATAGACAGTAGCCCCTGATGCTCTGTTTGGCGTTCGGGAAGAAAAGCTGAATAGTGGATCAAATAGAATTCGTAGGAGTCTAACAAAAATGAGTCAATATGCATGTGCAGGCTACCCTGCTTGCGTCCGCCGCACTGACTGCGGAAGTGGACATGTTGAAGCAGGACCTCGAAAGGTCCGAGCAAGAGCTCGAGCGTGCCAAGAAGCAGCTCGAGGACAATGAAGGTAAGAAATACCTTGTTAAAAAAATATATATATAAAAAGGTGCAATTGCGAAAAATGACAGGATTATCGTGGCTATTGTAGGGGCCACGTCTGAGGTGGCGACCCTTAAGCAAGCGCTGGACGAGGCCGAGAAGAATTCGGCCTCGGAGCGCACCGAGCGGGCGAAGTATGAGGCCGATGTTGGCAAGGTGTGGCAAGAGCTTCAGGCTCTCATGGAAAAACATGAGAGTTTGGAGCGTGACTCGAAGACACAAGCGTCCGAGCTTGCGGTGGTTATTGAAAATGCCAAATCTGCCAAGGCCGAATCCCAGAAGACCCTCTAGGAGTTGGATGAGGTGAAGAAGATTGCGGCGGGTAAGGCATTCTCTATGCAAAGCAAACACATAAACATGAGTTACCTGTTACTTACCCGAATCTGGAGCTCTCCAGGAGCGTTCACAGATCTTCCCCGGAGTGTATCCGATGCCGCTGCATTCTATCGAGCCGAGGAGGGCAGCTCGACGGAGAAGGTGTTCTGGTCTCAGTACGCTGAGGCCGGACACCCCGTGCCCCTGAGCGACCAGCTGAAGCAACTGGTCGAGCTCCACAAGGCAGCCGAACAGGCCATGAAGGGCCTCCTAGTTCGGCTGTGGCCTGGAGAGGCTCTGCCTGGGAGCTATTTCGGGCTAGTGCGGTGGCTGGTGGAGGCCTGTCCCAGGCTTGAAGACATCAAGCGCTCCGTCTGCATTGAAGGTGCCCGTAGGGCCCTTGCCCTAGCTAAGGTGCACTGGGGCAAGCTGGATGCGGAGAAGCTTGTGAAGGACGGGCCACTGCCGGGGAAAGAGCATCGCAAGCCCGAGAATTATTATAAGGATGTTCTGAAGGGTTCCCGCCTTGTTGCGGATGAATGTACCAAGGATGTATTTTTTGAGTAAAACCCGCTCGTGTTATCCTGTATGCTGAAAACTTGTTCATATGCACTAAGCAATGCTGCTTGAATTTAAAATATTACCTTCTGTGCGGCTGTTTATCAATACTGAGAGATGGCGAGTCGTCGGCTTCTGCCCCGTTGCCGCTAGTGCTGGGATGTTTGGGGATAAACCTGGGCGCTCTTTTTCCCATATTTGGGTCCTTCGAGGGAGGCGCTCAGCCCAACGAACAAGGCAATCGGACTATAATGCGTGAACACTCGCACTTAGCCATAGAATTCTATAATTTTAAATTTCGGCGAAGCCCTTAGTATTCGGAAGACCGAGTTCGGGGCGCTATCCACGCCTTGGCCGGACAGAGCCGACTCCTCGCCCTAAGCGGCATAAGTCTTTAAGGACTCGAAAAGACCTCTCGAACAGCGACCAGCTCTCGCCTCATCATGATGGTCAGTTTTAGCTTTCTCCACTCAGGTGCTCGACCCAGCTCAACCGGGGCACAATCGCAGTGGTTCTCCTAGTGCTACCTTAGCCGATATAGCGGAACGTAAGGCACCAAAACATAGGAGCCGGGCAAACCCAACTATTGACCCAAGACATGATTCGGAGCCGATGCATATAATGCTATAAGTTCGGGGTGTCGCACTTGTTAAAGTGTCCGGACTTCTCACACCATGTTGAGGGGTACTGAAGCCCCTGGCGTATTTTGGCCGTACCAGAGTGTACGGGTGCAACATGTCGTTAAGGAACATATATATATATATATAAAGGTAATGCAAAAATAGGCAAAAGCTATGCATTGTTTACTAAAATAGCTGCGATCAAAGCAGAACGATACGAGTAATGCGATAAACGAAAAGTTGGACTATTTAACATGTCTGCTCCAGGGGCAAGCTGCGGAATAGTATGCGAAACAGGTATACTGCTCGTGATAGAGACCACTTGGGATTTCCGTAATGCGGCATGGCTTGTCTGCTTCCCTGGTCCTTGCATCGTTTGTGCGGCAATTGAACTGCCGAACAAGCCTTCCGAAGAGTAGAGTCTTGGAAGTAAGAGAAAAGTAAAAAATCGGTAGCCCCTGGTGCGGTTTAAGCCGTGTTTTGGGTGTGCCGTGATGGTGCCCCTCCCCCTATGCCCATGGTATTTCCAGAGCGTAGTTATGGACGTGAAGTACTGGCGTCGCCTTTTGCGAGGGTTGGGGTTGGGGCCGCATTGCTACGCCCGCTCGGAACGTGCCGGGCGGTCTTGTTGTAGGTTACTCCGGGCGCGCTTGACGGTGTCCGGACATTTAATGGCCGGACTGGAGAACTGCCTAGAGAGGCTGCTTTGTACTTCTACTGCAAGGGACGCCATGTGCTCCTCCGTTTGGAGGGAGTGTTCGGTGTTTCCATTGGCCGTAATTACTCCACGAGGGCCTGGCATCTTGAGCTTAAGGTATGCGTAGTGTGGTACCGCATTGAATTTGGCGAATGCGGTTCGCCCGAGCAGTGCGTGATAGCCACTGCGAAACGGGACTATGTCGAAGATTAACTCCTCGCTTCAGAAATTATCCGGAGATCCGAAGACCACTTCAAGTGTGACTGAGCCTGTGCAGTTGGCCTCTACACCTGGTATTACGCCTTTAAAGGTCGTTTTGGTGGGCTTAATCATCGAGGGATCTATGCCCATTTTCCACGTTGTATCCTGGTAAAGCAGGTTCAGGCTGCTGCCGCCGTCCATAAGGACTCTAGTGAGATGAAATCCGTCAATAATTGGGTCTAGAACCAATGCGGCGAATCCGCCGTGACGGGTGCTAGTGGGGTGGTCACTTCGATCAAAGGTGATCGGGCAGGAGGACCATGGGTTGAACTTTGGGGCGACCGGTTCTATCGCGTATACGTCCCTTAACGCGCGCTTCCGCTCCCTCTTGGGGATGTTCACTGTCCGCACTTGTGGGGGAAAACCCTTCTGTCCACTGTTGTTCGGCGGCTGGGGCTCCTCGTCATCATCACTATACAGCCCCTTGTCCTCATTTTCGGCAGTTAACTTGCCTGCCTGCTTGAACACCCAACAATCCCTGTTGGTGTGATTGGCCGGCTTTTCGGGGGTGCCATGTATCTGGCATCAGCGGTCGAGTATTCGGTCCAAACTGGACGGGCCCCTAGGATTCCTTTTGAATGGCTTTTTCCGCTGACCAAATTTAGAGCCTCTAAATCCGGCATTAACTGCCGTATCATCTGCATTGTCGCCGTTAATGCGGCGCTTCTGCTTGTTGTGACGCGACCTGCCACTAATGTCCCTGGTGTCCGAACTACCAGGGTTCTTGGTCATGTTGTTGCTGCGAGCAAGCCAGCTATCTTCTCCCGCGCAAAAGCGGGTCATGAGTGTCGTGAGTGCTGCCATAGATTTCGGCTTTCCTGTCCGAGGTGCCGGGCCAGCCACTCATCACGGATATTGTGCTTGAAGGCTGCTAGGGCCTCAGCGTCCGGACAGTCGACTATTTGATTTTTCTTTGTTAGGAACCGTGTCCAAAATTGTCTGGCCGATTCCTCTGGCTGCTGGATTACGTGACTTAGGTCATCGGCATCTAGGGGTCGCACATAAGTGCCCTGGAAATTGTCGAGGAATGCGGCTTCCAGGTCCTCCCAACAACTGATTGATCCTGTTGGCAAGCTGTTGAGCCAATGCTGAGCTGGTCCTTTAAGCTTGAGTGGGAGGTATTTGATGGCGTGAAAATCGTCGCCGCGGGCCATGTGGATATGAAGGAGATAATCCTCGATCCATACCGCAGGGTCTGTTGTGCCATCATATGATTCGATATTTATGGGTTTGAAACCCTCGGGGATTTGATGATCCATTATTTCGTCTGTAAAGCACAGTGGGTGTGTGGCGCCTCTGTACTGGGCGATATCATGACGTAGCTGCGATGAGCTTTGTCTACTGTGTTCGGCCCTGCCGAATGCGTGGCCAGCGTGACGTTTACCGTCTCGATCCGTGGGATGCCCACGCGATCTGTAGATCGAACGTGTTTGCCTTGCCTTGTCCTCCAATATGTCTCGTAAGTCCGGCGCATATTCCCGTGCCTTGGTACGGGGTGCGTCTTGAGTGGAGGGCCGGGAGGCCTCTCTATCGCGGCCACGAGGTGGCCGTTCGGCCGCATCAAGTGCTTCCTCCTCTAATTGGGGTAGCAACCTGCGCTTTGGGTAACTCTTGGAGGGGCGTTCGAGTTTATGCTCTTCGGCCGCAAGGACTTCGGTCCATCTGTCGACCAGCAAATCTTGATCGGCTCGGAGCTGTTGCTGTTTTTTCTTGAGGCTTCTTGCCGTGGCCATAAGCCTGCATTGGAAACGCTTTTGCTCAACGGGATCCTCTGGCACGACGAATTCGTCGTCATCGAGGCTTGCCTCGTCTTCGGAGGGAGGCATATAACTATCGTCCTCGACCTCTCTGTCTGTCGCTCTCTCATGAGGGCTGGTTTCTCCATCCTCCTAAGCTAAGTCTTGCTGGAGGGGGTTTTCTTCGGCACTCTCCGGAGTATTATTATCTCCCGTGCTGGAATCGCCGTTTTTGTGTTGGCGGGATTTTGAGCGGCGCCGCTGACGTCAGCGCTTAGGCTGTTTCTTGGAGGGGTCATCCTCCGTTGTTCCATCGCCCTCTCCCTCGTTTGGGGTGTCCACCATGTATATGTCATATGACGAGGTGGCTTTCCAGGGCCTAGTAGGCGCTGGCTCCTCATCATCTCCTTCATCGGCGTCCATACCGTCGATGTCTTCAGAGTCGAAGTTGAGCATGTCGGTTAAGTCGTCGACAGTGGCTACAAAGTGGGTGGTGGGTGGGTTTTGAATTTCTTCATCATCCGTACCCCAACCTTGCTGACCGTAGTCCGGCCAGGGCTCTCCTAATAAAGAGAAAGACTTCAGTGACTTCAGGATATCGCCGAAAGGCGAGTGCTGAAAGATGTCTGCGGCAGTGAACTCCATGATCGGCGCCCAATCGGATTCGACTAGCAGGGGCGCGGAGGGTTCGGAGTCCGGAGAGGAGTCCGGCTCCTTGGAGTCACGAGCCTCGCAGAGTACGGGGCTGGTGTTCGGCTCAATCACCGTTTGGATCGCAGCCCCCGAGGTGGCGTCCAACCGCCCATCCTCGATCGGCGCAGTCGGCTCCGAACTAAGGGTCGGAGCCGATGCGGGTGCGGCCTCTAGGGCACTGTTCGGCGGCAGAGCTGGATCATGCTTGTCGTGACAGTGCGGCGCGCTCGGCAGTGGTTCGAATCCGTCAAGGATCAAGTCCCCGCAGATGTCAGCCGTGTAGTTTAAACTTCCAAATCTGACCTGACGGCCAGGGGCATAGCTTTCGATCTGCTCTAGATGGCCAAGTGAATTGGCCCGCAGTGCGAAGCCGCCAAAGAAGAAGATCTGTCCGGGGACGAAGGTCTCACCCTGGACTGCATCGCCATTGATGATCGTAGGAGCCATCGGTCCTGACGGCGACGTCACAGAGGAACTCTCAATGAAAGCACCAATGTCGGTGTCAAAACCGGCGGATCTCGGGTAGGGGGTCCCGAACTGTGCGTCTAGGCCGGATGGTAACAGGAGGCAAGGGACACGAAGTTTTACCCAGGTTCGGGCCCTCTCGATGGAGGTAAAACCCTACGTCCTGCTTGATTAATATTGATGATATGGGTAGTATAAGAGTAGATCTACCACGAGATCAGAGAGGCTAAACCCTAGAAGCTAGCCTATGGTATGATTGTTGATGTGTATGTCGTCCTACGGACTAAAACCCTCCAGTTTATATAGACACCGGATAGGGTTAGGGTTACATAGAGTCGGCTACAATGGTAGGAGATCTGAATATCCATATCGCCAAGCTTGCCTTCCACGCCAAGGAAAGTCCCTTCCAGACACGGGACGAAGTCTTCAATCTTGTATCTTCATAGTCCAGGAGTCCGGCTGAAGGTACAGTTCGGCTATCTGAACAACCCCTAATCCAGGACTCCCTCAATTGCCGCTGGTTCTTGTTGTGCCCAATTGCTATGGATGAAGCAAACTCTCAAGGACTACGGCATCAACATGAAGAATGTACCTATCTTCTGTGACAATGAGAGTGCCATCAAGATTGCTCACAACCCAGTTCAGCACTCAAAGACAAATTACATTCAGATTCGTCATCATTTTCTTCGTGATCATGTGTTGAAGGGCGACATTTCTATTGAGCATGTGAAGACTGAAGAACAGCTAGCCGATATCTTCACAAAGCCCTTGGATGAGAAGAGATTTAGCAAGTTGCGGTGTGAGCTAAATATCCTAGAATCTTCGAATGTTCTTTGAAAAGGACACTCATCCTAACACTTATGCAAAATTGATGACTTAGATGTGCAACACATGAAGAAACGTTTTACTTCAATCAATGAAGAATAACACTCTTAGTGTGAAGAAATTAATGAAGAATTTGATTCTCAGAACCCTATGATAATTGTACGCGGTGTCTGAAATCATCATTCTTATACGGTGGGTCACGCCACCACCAAAAGTTGAAATTCCTCAAATTATTCATATTCTTCAACTTTGCATAGTCTTCACTGGTTCCGTCGTTTTTCTTCATTGGCTATATATATATATATATGAGTTTATGTCCTCTACAGCATTCACTTATTGCTATTTCTTCAAGTTGGTTTTCTGCTAAGTGAATGTGATCGGACCCTTCCCCTCTATGCTATACTCAACCCAATCTGTTCACAAATTCTTCATGTGCGTTCTATTTGAAACTCGTTCAAAATCTTCACTATGTCCTTGTCAGCTGAAGAAATTGCGAACGGAACTTTAAAACCTATCTTATCGAAATTTTCGGTCTTGCTGCTCAAACCGTTCCGCATCCCTCGATACACTTATCCACTCACCCACGATCTAACACGATCTCCACCTCTCACTACATGGGTGACACATGTCATGCGAATGAGAAGGGTCAAGGGCACGTTCGTCCAATCTCTTTGGGCGAGCAGTTTTTCACTATGGCTATAAATACCCCTCCTTCCCTTCCTCACTTCTTTTACTCCGCTCGACCTCTCTCTCCAGCTCGAGCTTCTCAAACCCTAGCGCCACCGCTACTTCATCGCCACCGGTGAGGAAGAGCTTCACTGCCTCGACCTCGTCGCCGATGTACTCACGCCGACCGCGGACATCTTCACTCCGCCGCCGCTGTAGCCGTCTTCCTCCGCCAAGTTAGGGCGTGGAAGATCTGCACAGACGAACTTCACATTTCCTCACTCCAGTTCGTCGTGTTCTTCATCCAGGGTAATTAAAAGTTACTTTTACTGCCCTCGTTGATTCGAATGATTATCTACAAAATCTTCAAAAGTGTTTTTCTTCATATATTCACACACTGAACACCTCACAACTCATCCGTTCTTGATTCGTTTCTCTAAGCATCATTTTTCTTCAAGATTCCTCAATTGTGTGGATCTTTGATCTATACAACTCTGGAACCTAAGACAAAGAACGCTTAGTGAAAATCTTCAAGACTCATCTGGTCAAATTCCTCAAACATGTTCATTTTGAAAAACCTTCTAAGAACGCATATGACCTCTCCAAATTCCTCGCAACTATACTCTGTTCACAGGTACACATGTCAGCTGCTGAATCACTAGGTTCTCATCAACTTAACTCATTTGTAGCGTTCCTCGAAGAAAAGTTGCATACTTCTTCAGAGAATTCAATTGTTCAAATTCCTCAACTGAAGAAAATGGCGGATGGTAAAAGGCCACAGAAGGGAGGAAAGAGGCCTGAGGTAAATACAGCGTTTGAAATCCCTAATGACATATATGCTGGGTACTACACACCTACTGAGGAAACCAAGAATGAGCGCAAAGTACGCATTCAGAAGATAGAGAGGAGATGGGCAAGAGAATGGATGGAGTACAGATATGTCACTCCTAAGTACATGAAGAGCACCACTGGCACCTGGCCAAATAGCAGATCCCACCAGCCTCAAGCGCGGTGAGGACTATCCTAATGAATGGGCCAAGTGCCAAGCCAAGCTGGCTAAGCAAGCCAGAGAAGCAGTGAGGAAATTCAATGAAGACTCTGTTGCTGCTGCTGCCTCTGCTGAGGCCTCTGCTGTCAAGCCAAAGAAGGCTATGTCAAAGAAGTCTGCACGCAAGCCAAGTGATTCACCAACAATGCCCTCAAGGCCAAGTTCCTCATCAATGCCCTCACGGCCAGAATCCTCAAAGCCCTCATGGCAAATTCCTCATGCTGCTCCTGTTCCTCCAAAGTCCTCAGCTCCTCCGCCAAAGCCTTCAGTTGTTCCACCTAAATCCTCAGCACCTGTGCATCTTGCCTCGTGCCAAAGGACTGCCGGCATCTCCATTGCCTCAGGTGTCTCAGCTAGTTCCTCAGCTGCACCAAGTTCCTCAGCTGGCCCCTCACTACTGAAGACAAAGGCCACTGCTGGACGAGGTCCACGCCCAAGTTCTCAAAAGAAGCAAGTCGCTTTCCAAGTGCTGTCTGATGAAGACGAAGCTGATGATGATGAACTTGCAGAAATCATCAGAGACAGGCAAGTTAGGGCCGCTAGAGCCAAAGGATCAGAGGTGCCACTGCTTTTGGATCCCAAGCTGATCCTCGACTACATTGATGATTGGCACAAGGACCCCAACACTCCCTTGCCTGACTTCAAGCTGACTCCTGGCCAAAGTCACATGCTGACCCACTTCATTCAAGAAGAAAAGTGGAAATTTGAGAAGGCCAGGAAGATCAAGAAAGCGCAGTACAAGAAAAGGCACTATCTGAAGAAAAACGTTGTCTCTATGACAACTGAAGAACTTGTCACTACTCAGATTAAGATTAAGAAACTCAGTGATGACTTTGAAGCATATCGCGCTGATTGGCTTGGAGCCAAGGTTCATTTTGTGAAACTTGCGGATAACTTCACTTCCAATGTTGCAGCCCCAATGCAACAGGAAATTCTTCAGGCTGAAGCATCTGCTCAGCCTACTGAAGAAAATGCCAGCACCGCTGATGACAATCAGGCTGCTGAAGATAATGTGAGTTCCAGGGCTGATGACTGCATTCCAGCCACTGAAGAAATTGCCAGGGAACCCACTAGTGGTGTGCCTGAAGAAACTGAAGAACTCAGGGCAACTGCATCAGTTGTGCCTGAAGAAAATCAACCAGATTCCTCAGCTGCTCCTGCACCAACTTCACCTCCAATCCTTCCATCTACATCAGATGTGAAGAAGACCAAGGCTGCAGAGCGTGCTGCAGTGAAGAAAACGAAAGCATCAGCTGCTTCAGATTCTTCAACTCCGAAGAAAATGAAGCCTATGACAAGTTCATTTGCACATCCGACTGATGCTGTTCCCATCTCAACCAGGCCATCAAAGGACCTTGCTCCTTTTGATGAAGAATATGTGATCCCCAGCGGATCTGATGAAGAAACTCATTATGTCGCTTCGTCTGAACCATTGGATGAAGAAATTGAAGTGGATGCGATCCCTTCAACACCTATCATCTCCTCGCATGTGCCTCAGTTCACAGCTGAAGAGGCTGGCGTTGAAGAAATGGAAGATGATGATGTGGACATTGGCTGCTCCACACCCGTAATCAGTGATGAATTCTGGGAAAGTCAGCATCCAAAATCTCCAATGTTCACTCCTCTACAGGAAATTCCTCAGTCCCCCACACAAACTGTTCACATGGGCTCTGAAGAAACTCATCCCACTGCATCTGTCCATGAGGAAATTCCAGCCACTAGCACTGATGAAACTGCTGCTGCTGAACAACCAACTACGCAGACTGCCACTGAGGAGGAACCAGAAATTCCTCAGCCTGAAGAACCTGCGATTGAGATTCCTGAGGCCGTGATGCAACTCACAGACACTCCTCTGCCAAAGCCAAAGGATCCATTCTCACGCAAGCAAAAGTTCAAGGCTGATGATTTCTTCGGCGAGCACGTATTCTTCGAAGATTACAACCCATATGACTCTGCTCTCATTAGGAAGAGGCGTTTCTGGACTGCTAGTCAAGCCAATTTCTATTCCTCAGTGTTGTTCAACAAGGAGAAGATTTTCTATCATGAGCATATTCCTCACGTGGATATGAAATCTCTGCCGTGCTTCGCACCAGTCCTCAGTGTTCTTCACGATGCTGGGCTGCTCAACTTTTGCTCGGACATCTGCGATTGGAATGAAGAACTAATTCTTCAATTCTATGCAATGCTGCACATCACCGGAGATGTTGAAGATGTCAATTCATGGGTGCTAGACTGGATGTCTGAAAACACTCACTACACTGCACCAGCCTCTGAATTGCATCATGCTCTACCACTCAGTCCTCCCCTTGAAGAAGCTCGCTATATCTACAGTGAACCTGAGCTCACACACCATTACATGCAGGTGCTGATGAAGCCTTTGAAACCAGGTCAGGCACCACGAACCAAATTCCTCGTGAAGGAATTGCTGTACGTGCCCAGAACTGTCTATCATATTCTTACGAGGACAATCAGTCCTATCAAAGGCCACGACTCATCTGATGAGGAAATCGTTGGCATCATGAAGAATCTGGTTTTCAACATCGTTCATGGCATTCCTGTCAATTATCATGATTTCTTCATGAGGACTATGGCCAATGTTGCACCGTCTCCGTTTGAGCTGAAGCCTTATGCACCTTGGATCATGAGATTCCTCAGGACAAGGTCTTCACTCAACTACAAAGCTAATTTCCAGAATCATCTCAGCTACTTGCCCCCAATTGAAGTCCTCAAGCAGACATATTCCTCAGTTGATGGAAAGGGCAAGGCACCAGCTGTAATTGATGAAGGCATTCGTCCATTGGATGGTCAGTTTCGCAAAGCTGCATCTTATTCCACCAATGATGACTCTGCCACACATGACTCTGCCAATGCACCCAAGTCCACTCCTCAAGCCACTGCTCCGCGCGTGATGACTGACTGTGAACTTCTGCTTAGTCTTCACCAGAAGGTGGATCAAAATTACAAATGGGTTAAGTGTCAGTTTGGTTCACTTCTTCACAACATGACTGCCACACACAATGCAGTGAAGAAAAACCACTACTACCTCCATCAAGTCTTCGGTCGCACCTGGGCAATCCTGTCACATTTGTATGGTGAAGAAGATCTGAAGAACATGGGTCTTAATGAAGATTTTGACTGGTCTGCACCTCCACCGAAGAAAGTCAAGAAAGTCAAGGTTCCTTCTCTGGTGGCCAGCTCATATTCTTCATCGCGCGACACCGATGAACATGAAGATTTGTATGACACTGCGGCAGACCCTACATCAACCAACGACCCCAACAACGCTGGCGCTCCTTCATCAACATGATTATATTCAGGGGCGTTAGTCCTCATTTTCGATCCTTTTGGTCATTCGATGACAAAGGGGGAGAAATATGAGTTAGTCTTCAAGCGGGTCTACTAGATGGGCGTTTTTTTACTAAGTTACAACTCTCGTTCTTTTGAAACTTTATTGGGTCGAGTTGTAATCTTAAACCCGATGGTGTTCTGATACTTTTGATGCACTATGCTCTGATACTCTTGACGCACTATTCTGCATGCTTATTCCTCGTTAAATATTATTGCACGCATGCTAAATTTCATCAGGCACCATATTTCATCACGCATTTCAAATTCTTCATATTTCATCATGCATTTCAAATTCTTCATATTATATGTTAAATGTGTGTATGAATTACAAGATATAGGGGGAGATCTCCATGATTCAACTCTTCAACTGTGCATTCCTTCAAAAGCAAATTCCTCACTATGCACATCTTTAGGGGGAGTTCTTCTATATCTTGCAATCAAATTCCTCAATATCAATATTTACACTTCATATGTTTATCCCCGTTGAAAACTTAACCTATATTGTCATCAATCACCAAAAAGGGGGAGATTGTAAGTGCATCTAGTGCCCCTTAGTGATTTTGGTGTATGGAAGACTTATAGGTTAAGGGACTAATGCGTTTGTGAGTGTACACAGGTCTATAAGTCTATGAGGAGTTTGATATTTACAGGAAAAGTCAACCCCTAAAAATGAACATCTTCGACTGAAGATTTTGGTATTTCTTGAGACTTTCATGAAGACTTTGAAAGTGAAGAAATTGGTGTGACCTTGAAGACTTTGTATTCTTTCGAGGAACATGAAGCGAGAAGACTTTTGTTTTCGTAGTTTCATTTTCTCTTTCTTGAGTCATAGGAAACACCGTACTGTTAAAGGGGGTCGAAGAAATACTAAGGAAAAAATTCCATGTGATGCTCAACTCAAAATCCTACACCTACCAATCCCTTCGAGTGAAGCCATTGGAAATCTCATACAGTTCAGTCAATTTCTTCAGTGACAGAGACGAAGTTCTTCTGGTCTCTGAGGCATTTGTCCTGACTGAGGAGTTAGGAATTCGCCAGTGCGGATTGCCTACACAGTGAGGAACATGATAGCCCTGAGGATTTTACTACTCAAAATTCCAACCGTTGCTGTGCTATGCGCCAGCTGTCCCAAAATATCTATCCACCTAACGGTCATATCATTGAAGGGCATATATGTCTTATCATGTCGGGCTGCTCCCTAGGCTATAAATAGTCGCCCCCTACAACCACTAGATGGTTGGCTGCTCCGAAAGAAACTGACACTTGTCATTTGAGAGCAACCCATCCTCCGAGGACTTTGAGCGAAAATTATCAAGTGAGGAAAAACCAAAAACACAAAACCCAAACACCTAAAAACCCCAAGTAATTGACCATCACTAAAGAGATTGATCCTGAGTGGATCCGACGCTTGTTACCTTTGAAGACTATGCTTCTTCCAGACGGTTAGGCATCATGGTCTAGAGCATCCAAGAGGAATTGTGGATCGCCAAGTGACCAAGTTTGTGAAGGTTTGGAAGTCGCCTGAAGACTTACCACGAGTGATTGGACGAGGTCTGTGTGACCTTAGTTCAAGGAGAATACGGTGAGGACTGGGTGTCTTGGAGTAAGTGTCCTTGACTGGGTCTCTGGGAGTGTGTGTCCTCGAGTTTAAATACTCAGCCGCTCCAACCAGACGTACAACTGAGACAGCAGTTGGAACTGGTCTACCAAATCATTGTCTTCATCGAGCTTACTGGTTCTATTTCCTCAACTCTTTTATTTCCTCATAAGTGTGTTGTATGTTTGTTCATATCTGTGTTTGAAGACTTTGACTGAAGACTTTCTCAATTTCCTCAGTTCAATTTCTTCAGTCTGTTTGTCTTCATCCTGTGTTATCCTGTGATTACGCTTCCTGTACTCTGTGCCTGTCTTCATTTCATCATGATGACTATGCTTGTATTCTGTTATGTTTACCTTTGAGTACTTATTCCGCTGCTAGTAGTTCTTCGCTAAGGAATTTCCTCACTGGCAAATCCTTAGTGAAGAATTTCAT
Source organism: Triticum urartu (assembly GCF_056163025.1). Classification (NCBI taxonomy): domain Eukaryota; kingdom Viridiplantae; phylum Streptophyta; class Magnoliopsida; order Poales; family Poaceae; genus Triticum; species Triticum urartu. The sequence goes on along the minus strand of NC_141876.1, from coordinate 439,183,156 downwards.
AAAAACCACCTATTCACCCCCCCTCTAGTCGATATAATGCACTTTCACGTGAGGGCTTTGAGGATTCTAGCCGTGAGGGCATTGCTGAGGAACTTGGCCTTGAGGGCATTGTTGGTGAAGCACTTGGCTTACGCGCAGGCTTCTTTGACATAGCCTTCTTTGGCTTGACGGCAAAGGCCTCAGTAGTGGCAGCAGCAGCAGCAGAGTCTTCATTGAATTTCCTCACTGCTTCTTTGGCTTGCTTAGCCAACTTGGCTCGGCACTTGGCCCATTCGTCAGGATAGTCCTCACCGCGCTTGAGGCTGGTGGGATCAGCTATTTGTCCAGGTGCCAAAGGAGGTCTTGGGCATGGAGGATTGAGTGCGAATTTCTTCATATACTTGGGAGTGACATATGTGTACTCCCTCCACTCTCTAGCCCATCTCCTCTCTATCTTCTGAATGCACACTTTGCGCTCATTCTTGGTTTCCTCAGTAGGTGTACAGTACCCAGCATATATTTCATTAGGGATCTCAAACGATGTATTGACCTCAGGCCTCTTTCCTCCCTTCTGTGGCTTCTTACCGTCAGCCATTTTCTTCAGTTGAGGAATTTGGACAATTGAATTCTCTGAAGAAGTATGCAACTTTTCTTCGAGGAACGCTGCAAATGAGTTAAGTTGATGAGAACCTAGTGATTCAGCAGCTGACATGGGTACCTGTGAACAGAGTATAGTTGCGAGGAATTTGGAGAGGTCATATGCGTTCTCGGAGGGTTTTTCAAAAAGAACAAGTTTGAGGAATTTGACCAGATGAGTCTTGAAGAATTTCACTAAGCGTTCTTTGTCTTAGGTTCCAGAGTTGTATAGATCGAAGATCCACACAATTGAGGAATCTTGAAGAAAAATGATGCTTAGAGAAACGAATCAAGAACAGATGACTTGTGAGGTGTTTAGTGTGTGAAGCTATGAAGAAAAACACCTTTGAAGATTTTGAAGATAATCATTCGAATCAATGAGGGCAATAAAAGTAACTTTTAATTACCCTGGACGAAGAACACGATGAACAGTGAGGTGCAGAGATGAAGTTCGTCTATGTAGATCTTCCACACCCTAACTCGGCGGAGGAAGACGGCTACGGCGGCGGCGGAGTGAAGATTTCCGCGGTCGACGCGAGTACGTCGGCAACGAGCTCGAGGCAGTGAAGCTCTTCCTCACCGGTGGCGATGAAGTAGCGGCAGTGCTAGGGTTTGAGAAGCTCGAGCTGGAGAGAGAGATCGAGCGGAGTAAAAGAAGTGAGGAAGGGAAGGAGGGATATTTATAGCCACGGTGAAAAACTGCTCGCCCGAAGAAATTGGAAGAACGTGCCCCTGACCCTTCTCATTCGCATGACATGTGTCACCCACGTAGTGATAAGTGGAGATCGTGTTAGATCGTGGGTGAGTGGATAAGTATATCGTGGGATGCGGAACAGTTTGAGCGGCAAAGCTGAAAATTTAGATAAGATAGGTTTTAAAGTTCCGTTCGCAATTTCTTCAGCTGACAAGGACACAGTGAAGATTTTGAATGAGTTTCAAATAGAACGCACATGAAGAATTTGTGAATAGATTGGGTTGAGTATAGCATAGAGGGGAAGGGTCCGATCACATTCACTTAGCAGAAAAACCAACTTGAAGAATTAGCAATAAGTGAATGCTGTAGAGGACATAAACTCATATATATATATAGCCAATGAAGAAAAATGACGGAAACAGTGAAGACAATGCAAAGTTGAAGAATATGAATAATTAAGGAATTTCAACTTTTGGTGGTGGTGTGACCCACCGTATAAGAATGATGATTTCAGACACCGCGTACAATTATCGTAGGGTTCTGAGAATCAAATTCTTCGTTAATTTCTTCACATTAAGAGTGTTATTCTTCATTGATTGAAGAAAAACGTTTCTTCATGTGTTGCACATCTAAGTCATCAATTTTGCATAAGTGTTAGGATGAATGTCCCTTTCAAAGAACATTCGAAGATTCTAGGATATTTAGCTCACACCGCAACTTGCTAAATCTCTTCTCATCCAAGGGCTTCATGAAGATATCGGCTAGATGTTCTTCAGTCTTCACATGCTCAATAGAAATGTCGCCATTCAACACATGATCACGAAGAAAATGATGACGAATCTGAATGTGCTTTGTCTTCGAGTGCTGAATTGGGTTGTGAGCAATCTTGATGGCACTCTCATTGTCACAGAAGAGAGGCACGTTCTTCATGTTGACGCCGTAGTCCTTGAGAGTTTGCTTCATCCATAGCAATTGAGCACAGCAAGAACCAGCGGCAATATACTCAGCTTCAGCAGTAGATAGTGATACGTGGTTCTGTTTCTTCGAGAACCAACAGACCAAAGATCGTCCGAGGAAATGACATGTACCAGATGTTGACTTGCGGTCCACATGATCACCAGCATAATCAGAGTCAGAATATCCAATGATATCAAAAGCCGAGCCCTTGGGGTACCATGATCCAAGTGTTGGTGTGTGAGCTAGATATCGAAGAATATGCTTCACAACCTTATGGTGTGATTCCTTCGGTGTAGCTTGAAATCAGGCACACATGCAAACACTAAGCATTATATCTGGCCTAGATGCACATAATTACAAAAAAAGAACCAATCATGGAGCGGTATACCTTATGATCAAAGTCAATACCATTTTCATCAGTGCACAGATGGCCATTTGTGGGCATAGGAATTTTGACGCCTTTGCAATCTTGCATGCCAAATTTCCTCAGTACATCCTTGAGGTATTTCTCCTGAGATATGAATATGCCATTGCGTTGTTGATGAATTTGAAGACCTAAGAAGAATTTTAATTCTCCCATCATAGACATTTGATATTCTTCACTCATCATGTAGGCAAATTCATCACTATAACGTTGGTCAGTACGACCAAAGATATCATCAACATATACTTGGCACACAAACAATTCACCATCATAAGATTTAGTGAAAAGAGTAGGGTCGAGTGAACCGGGTTTGAAGCCTTTCTTCATGAAGAATTCCTTCAAGGTATCATACCACGCCCGTGGGGCCTGCTTGAGGCCATAGAGGGCCTTGTTGAGTCTGAAGACTTTGTCAGGATTCTTTGGATCTTCAAAACCTGGGGGTTGAGCAACATATACTTCTTCCTCAAGCTTACCATTGAGGAATGCACTTTTCACATCCATTTGATATAAAGTGATATCATGATGGTTAGCATAAGCAAGTAATATGCGAATAGCCTCAAGTCTAGCAACAGGTGCAAAAGTTTCATCGAAATCAATTCCTTCAACCTATGTGTAGCCTTGAGCTACGAGCTGTGCCTTATTCCTCACCACAAGGTCATTTTAATCTTGCTTGTTGCGGTAGATCCACTTTGTGCCAATGATATTGTGCTTGCGAGGATCTGGATGTTTGACCAGTTCCCAGACATTGTTGAGCTCGAACTGATGTAATTCTTCTTGCATGGCCTGAATCAACTCAGGCTCCAGAAATGCTTCATCTACCTTAGTGGGCTCTGTGATAGAGACAAAAGCATAGTGCCCACAAAAGTTAGATAAATGTGCTGCTTTTGAGCGTGTGAGAGGACCTGGCGCTTTGATGTCATTGATGATCTTTTCAACTTGCACTTCTTTTGCAATGCAAGGATGAGCTGGTTGTCGTTGAGGAATTTGATCAGCATTCTCTTCAGCACCATTTTCTTCAGTATTTTCTTCAAGTGCATTAGCTCGACGTTCTTCATGTTCTGGAATGAATTCTTCAGCAGATTCTTCAGTTGGAATGACATCCTCAGTAGCCTTGAACTTGATAGTTTCCTCAGGTGCTGGTTCATCTATCATAGTAGGTAGGTGCTCTCTTTGCGAGCCATTAGTTTCATCGAACCGCACATCTATAGTTTCAACAACCTTGTGAAGAACGTTGTTGAAGACTCTGTAGGTGTGCGAGTCCTTTCCGTAACCAAGCATAAAACCTTCATGTGCTTTCGGTGCAAATTTTGAATTGTGATGAGGATCTCTAATCCAACATTTAGCATTGAAGACTTTGAAATAACTTACATTGTGTTTCTTATCAGTGAGGAGTTCATAGGCAGTCTTCTTGAAGAATTTGTGAAGATATACTCTGTTGATGATGTGGCACGCAGTATCAATTGCCTCAATCCAGAAACGATGAGGCGTTTTGTATTCATCAAGCATAGTGTGAGCCATCTCAGCAAGAGTCATGTTCTTGCGCTCCACGGCGTCGTTCTGCTGAGGAGTATAAGGAGCAGATAACTCATGAGTAATACCAAGTTCATCAAGATAGTCATCTAGACCAGAATTCTTGAACTCGGTTCCATTGTCACTTCTGATCTCCTTGATCTTCACACCAAAGTTGGCTGAAGCCCTCGAGGAAAATCGTTTGAAGACTTCCTGCACTTCATGTTTGTAAGTAACAATGTGTACCCATGTGTATCGAGAGTAATCATCAACAATAACAAAGCCATATAGAGATGCATCATTTGTAACAGTAGAATAATGATTAGGACCGAAGAGATCCATGTGAAGCAATTCAAATGGACGAGTAGTGGTCATGATAGTCTTCGCTGGATGCTTAGCCTTTGTCATCTTCCCAGCTTCACAGGCTCCGCATATGTGATCCTTGAGGAATTTGACATTCTCGATGCCAATGACATGCTTCTTCTTCGCAAGCATGTGCAAATTCCTCATGCCTGCATGACCAAGTCGTCGATGCCAGAGCCAGCCTTCTAAAGCTTTTGCAAGTAGGCACACGGCTGGTTGTGGTCCTGTAGAGAAATCAACAATATATAGGTCTCCTCTCCTAAAGCCTTCAAAGACTTTGGAATTGTCAGCTTCCATAAGCACAACACAACGGTACTTGCCAAAGACAACAACCATATCAAGATCTCAAAGCATTGAGACAGACATGAGGTTGTATCCTAAGAACTCGACAAGCATGACTTTGTCCATGTGTCGATCCTTTGTGATCGCAACCTTACCTAGACCCAATACCTGACTTTTGCCTTTGTCGGCAAAGATGATATGCTTCAGATGCGACGGAGATAATGGAGCATCCATCAATAGATTCTTGTCACCAGTCATGTGATTTGTACATCCACTATTGAGGACCCACTCAGTGGCTTTGGGTTGATCATCCTGCAGATGAATTAGTGCAACTTACGAACTCATATACTTCATCATTGAAGAATATGACATCAATTCATCACATCAATTTCATCAAGCAAAACAACGGATAAAGCAGTATGAGGACGTGAGAAATGAAAGTTCATTTCTTCATGATTAGCCTGCGTCCTTTCAGGCATACTCAGGTCTCCAGCTGATTCTTCAGACGATTACGTACGTCTGGAGACCTGGCCCTGCAGAAGAGATTAGTTCTTTTTCTTCACCACCCACATCTGAAGGGGTGGCTAAGAGTTCATCACTCTGCGAGCTCCATACGAGAAAGGTGGCATAGAAGCCAGTCCATTTCGTTTCACATAAGAGGAGTTAGGATAAGCATACGAATAAGTAGAGAAATTCTTTGAGGACTTATGAACATGATGATTAGAAGAATAATGCTCATATTCATAGCCTTAGCTCTTCCATGCGAAACAGAGTTGTTAGCACGGTGATATTCACATGAGGACTTGGATCCATATGAAGAATTTGGTCCATATGAAGAATTTGCTCTGGGTTCCTATTCTTCACAGGTGGTGTCCTGAGGACATTCACCTGAAGACTTTCAAGGCACCTTTTGGGAACCTAGATTTTTTTCATAGGGGAACCATTCCTGCAGTTAGTGCCAACATATCTAGCAAATACTTCACCATTCTAATTTTTGAACAGTTTATAGTTGGAGTCAAATGACTCATCATCAGAATGAGGAGATTCACATGCAAATCCAGATAAGTTAGATGGATCAACTGGAGGTCCCTTTGCAGCAACCCATGTAGTTTTGGGGTACTGCTTAGGCTTCCAATATGTACCATCAGCATTGAGTTTCCTCTCAAAGGCAACACCCTCTTTCCTAGGGTTCCTGTTGAGGATTTTCTTTTTAAGCACATCAAAAAGAGTCTGATGCCCTTTGAGGCTTTTGTACATGCCTGTCACGTACAATTCCTTCAGCCCTGCATCATCAGTGATACTAGGAGTGTCCTCAGATGAGGAATTAGTGATAGCAGAGGCAGGTGAAGAATTTGTAGCATTAGAAGCATTTGAACATTCAGGTGAAGAATTAGCAGATTCACGTTCAATGCATTTCAAACAAGGAGGAACAAATTCTTCCTGAGGAGCGCTGATTTGTTGAGCAAGTAATGAATCGCGCTCCTTCTGAAGATCTTCATAACTCACTCTTAGCTTCTCAAGGTCTTGCTTTCTTTGAAGAAATTCATAAGAAAGCTTCTCATGATCAGATAAGAGAGTGTTATGATGATCTTGAAGGGTGTCATACTTAGTATGAAGTCTCTAAAGACTTTCAACCAAAGCTTTTGACTAATCCATTTCTTCACCCGACATATCATCGCTCTTATTTAGCATGTATTGAACTTTTTCCAAAGCTCTTTGTTGTTTAGTGGCAAGGGAAGAAAGTTTGACATAGCTGGGTCCAAATTTATCACCAGATTCATCATCACTAGACTCGGATAGGTAGCATTCAGTTACCTTAGCATCTTTTGCCATAAGGCATGATGCAGAAGATGATGATTCTGGTTCGAATGTCATCGCTTTGAGAGATTCCTTGAAGTCCTCAAACCAAGGATCATGACAGGTTCGATGACCTTCATAGACCTCAGAGAGACGGTCCCAGATAAGCTTCGCATGATCGAGATGCATGATATTCCTGAACTGATTTTGAGACAGACAGGAGCAGATGACGTCCTTCGCCGTGAGGTTGAGAAGAGTGTACTTGCAAATGTCATCTGCTTCCGCCATCTTGCACAGATCGGTCAGACCAATCTCAGTGACGGTCCACAACTCGCTGTTCATCACCATGAGGCGCTTCTTCATCATGGCCTTCCACTTGGGATACTCGTGACCATCAAAGATGGGGCATGTCACTTTCTTCATACCTGCGATCGACATAACTAAACTCCAGGCGGTTAAACCAAAATCACACAGAACAAGGGAGTACCTTGCTCTGATACCAATTGAAAGTGCATTATACCGACTAGAGGGGGTGAATAGGCGATTTTTATGAATTCTTCACTGAGGAATTTGCAAGTGAGGAAATTCCTTAGCGAAGAACAACTAGCAGCGGAATAAGTACTCAAAAGTAAACATAACAGAACACAAGCATAGTCATCATGATGAAATGAAGACAGGCACAGAGTACAGAAAGCGTAAGCACAGGATAACACAGGATGAAGACAAACAGACTGAAGAAATTGAACTGAGGAAATTGAGAAAATCTTTAGTCAAAGTCTTCAAGCACAGATATGAACAAGCACACAACACTGTTATGAGGAAATGAAAGAGTTGAGGAAATAGAACCAGTAAGCTTGGTGAAGACAATGATTTGGTAGACCAGTTCCAACTGCTGTATCAGTTGTATGTCTGGTTAGGGCGGCTAGGTATTTAAACCTGAGGACACACAGTCCCGGACACCTAGTCCTGAACACGCAGCTCAGGACCCTCAGTCCTCATCGTATTCCCCTTGAGCTAAGGTCACACAGACCTCGCCCAATCACTCGTAGTAAGTCTTCAGGTGACTTCTGAACCTTCACAAACTTGGTCACTCGGCGATCCACAATTCCTCTTGGATGCTCTAGACCATGACACCTAACCGTCTGGAAGAAGCACAGTCTTCAAAGGTAATAAGCGTCAGATCCACGCAGGATCAATCTCTTCAGTGATGCTCAATCACTTGGGGTTTGTAGGTGTTTGGGTTTGGGTTTTCCTCACTTGATGATTTTCGCTCAAAGTCCTCGGAGGATGGGATGCTCTCAAATGACAAGTGTCAGTTTCTCTCGGAGCAGCCAACCAGCTAGTGGTTGTAGGGGGCGGCTATTTATAGCCTAGGGAGCAGCCCGACATGATAAGACATAAATGCCCTTCAATGATAAGACTGTTAGGTGGATAGATATTTTGGGACAGCTCGCGCATAGCATAGCAACGGCCGGAATTTTGAGTGGCGAAATCCTCAGGGCTATCATGTTCCTCACTGTGTAGGAAATCCGCACTGGCAAATTCCTAACTCCTCAGTCAGGACAAATTCCTTAGAGACCAGAAGAACTTCGTCTCTATCACTGAAGAAATTGACTGAACTATATGACATTTCCAATGGCTTCACTCGAAGGGATTGGTAGGTGTAGGATTTTGAGTTGAGCATCACATAGAAATTTTTCCTTAGTATTTCCTAGACCCCCTTTAATAGTACGGTGTTTCCTATGACTCAAGAAAGAGAAAATGAAACTACGAAAACAAAAGTCTTCACGCTTCATATTCCTCGAATGAATACCAAGTATTCAAGGTCACACCAATTTCTTAAATTTTAAAGTCTTCAGAAAGTCTTTAGAAATCCAAAGTCTTCAGTCGAAGAACTTCATTTTTAGGGGTCGACTTTCTCTGTAAATATCAAACTCCTCATAGACTTATAGACATGTGTACACTCACAAATGCATTAGTCCCTTAACCTATAAGTCTTCAATACACCAAAATCACTAAGGGGCACTAGATGCACTTACATACACACCTTTTGAGAGAGACTCGCATGATTTGAAATTTATTAGAACACTCTATGTGCTTCACTTATATGTTTTGAGCTATATAGTTTTTGCTCTAGTGCTTCACTTATATCTTTTAGAGCATGGCGGTGGTTTTATTTTATAGAAATAATTGATCCCTCATGCTTCACTTATATTATTTTGAGAGTCGTTTGGAACAACATGGAAATTTTCTTTTAGGAATAATATAAAAACTTTCATAGAAGTGCATTGAATACTATGAGAAGTTTGATACTTGATAATTGTTTTGAGATATGGAGATGGTGATGTTAGAGTCATGCTAGTTGAGTAGTTGTGAATTTGAGAAATACTTGTGTTGAAGTTTGTGATTCCCGTAGCATGCACGTATGGTGAACCGTTATGTGACGAAGTCGGAGCATGATTTATTTATTGATTGTCTTCCTTATGAGTGGTGGTCGGGGACGAGCGATGGTCTTTTCCTACCAATCTACCCCCCTAGGAGCATGCGCGTAATACTTTGTTTCGATAATTAATAGATTTTTGCAATAAGTATGTGAGTTCTTTATGACTAATGTTGAGTCCATGGATTATACGCACTCTCACCTTTCCACCATTGCTAGCCTCTCTAGTATCGCGCAACTTTCGCCGGTACCATAAACCCACCATATACCTTCCTCAAAGCAGCCACCATACCTACCTATTATGGCATTTCGATAGCCATTCCGAGATATATTGCCATGCAACTTTCCATCGTTCCGTTATTATGACACGCTTCATCATTGTCATATTGCTTGCATGATCATGTAGTTGACATCGTATTTGTGGCAAAGCCACCATTCATAATTTCATACATGTCACTCATGCATCATTACACATCCCGGTACACCGCCGAAGGAATTCACATAGAGTCATATTCTGTTCTAAGTATTGAGTTGTAATTCTTGAGTTGTAAATAAATTAAAGTGTGATGATCATAATTATTAGAGCATTTTCCCAGTGAGGAAAGGATGATGGAGACTATGTTCCCCCACAAGTCGGAATGAGACTCCAGATGAAAAAAAAGAAGAAAGGCCAAAAAGAAAAAAAGGAAGGCCAAATAAAAAAATGAGAGAAAAGAGAGAAGGGACAATGGTACTATCCTTTTCCACACTTGTGCTTCAAAGTAGCACCTTGATCTTCATGATAGAGAGTCTCCTATGTATCACTTTTATATACTAGTGGGAATTTTACATTATAGAACTTGGCTTGTATATTCCAATGATGGGCTTCCTCAAAATTGCCCTAGGTCTTCATGAGAAAGCAAGTTGGATGCACACCCACTTAGTTCTTTTGTTGAGCTTTCATACACTTATAGCTCTAGTGCATCCGTTGCATGGCAATCCCTACTCACTCACATTGATATCTATTGATGGGCATCTCCATAGCCCGTTGATACACCTAGTTGATGTGAGACTATCTTCTCCTTTTTGTCTTCTCCACAACCACCATTCTATTCCACATATAGTGCTATATCCATGGCTCACGCTCATATATTGCGTGAAGATTGAAAAAGTTTGAGAACATCAAAAGTATGAAACAATTGCTTGGCTTGTCATCGGGGTTGTGCATGATTTAAATATTTTGTGTGGTGAAGATAGAGCATAGCCAGACTATATGATTTTTTAGGGATAACTTTCTTTGGCCATGTTATTTTGAGAAGACATGATTGCTTGGTTAGTATACTTGAAGTATTATTATTTTTATGTCAATATTAAACTTTTATCTTGAAACTTTCGGATCTGAACATTCATGCCACAATAAAGAAAAATTACATCGAGAAATATGTTAGAAAGCATTCCACATCAAAAATTCTTTTTTATCATTTACCTACTCGAGGACGAGCAGGAATTAAGCTTCGGGATGCTTGATATGTCTCCAACGTATCTATAATTTTTGATTGCTCCATGCTATTATATTATCTGTTTTGGATGTTAATGGGATTTATTTTACACTTTTATATCATTTTTGGGACTAACCTATTAACCGGAGGTCCGGCCCAAATTGCTGTTTTTTTGCCTATTTCAGTGTTTCGCAGAAAAGGAATATCAAACGAAGTCCAAACGGAATGAAACCTTTGGGAATGTGATTTTCTCAACAAACGTGATCCAGGAGACTTGGAGTGGGCGTCAAGAAACAATCGAGGAGGCCACGAGGCAGGGGGTGCACCTACCCCCCTGGGCGCGCCCTCCACCCTCGTGGGCCCCTCGTTGCTCCACCGACCTACTTCCTCCTCCTATATAAGTCCACGTACCCTCAAACATCCAAGAGCACCACGAAAACCTAATTCCACCGCCGCAACCTTGTGTACCCAAGAGATCCCGTCTTGGGACCTTTTTTGAAGCTCCGCCAGAGGGGGCATTGATCACGGAGGGCCTCTACATCAACTCCAAGGCCTCTCCGGTGATGTGTGAGTAGTTTACTTCAGACCTTCAGGTCCATAGCTAGTAGCTAGATGGCTTCTTCTCTCTCTCTTTGGATCTCAATACAAAGTTCTCCTCGATTCTCTTGGAGATCTATCCGATGTAATCTTCTTTTCCAGTGTGTTTGTCGAGATCCGATGAATTGTGGGTTTATGATCCAGATTATCTATGAACAATATTTGATTCTTCTCTGAATTCTTTTATGTATGATTGGTTTATCTTTGCAAGTCTCTTCGAATTATCAGTTTGGTTTGGCCTACTAGATTGATCTTTCTTGCAATGGGATAAGTGCTTAGCTTTGGGTTCAATCTTGCGGTGCTCGATCCCAGTGACAGTAGGGGAAACGACACGTATTGTATTGTTGCCATCGAGGATAAAAGGATGGGATTTATATCATATTGCATGAGTTTATCCCTCTACATCATGTCATCTTGCTTAAGGCGTTACTCTGTTCTTATGAACTTAATACTCTAGATGCATGCTGGATAGCGGTCGATGTTTGGAGATGCAGAATCGTTTTGGTCTACTTGTCGCGGATGTGATGCCTATATACATGATCATGCCTAGATATTCTCATAATTATTCGCGTTTCTATCAATTGCTCGACAGTAATTTGTTCACCCATCGTAATACTTATGCTATCTTGAGATAAGCCACTAGTGAAACCAATGGCCCCCGGGTCTATTTTCCATCATACAAGTTTCCAATCTATCTTATTTTGCAATCTTTACTTTCAATCTATACCATAAAAATACCAAAAATATTTATCTTATTATTATTATCTTTATCAGATCTCACTCTTGCAAGTGGTCATGAAGGGATTGACAACCCCTTTATCGCGTTGGTTGCGAGGTTCTTATTTGTTTGCGTAGGTATGAGGTGACTCACGCGTGGTCTCCTACTGGATTGATACCTTGGTTCTCAAAAACTGAGGGAAATACTTACGCTGCTTTACTACATCACCCTTTCCTCTTTAAGGGAAAACCAATGCAGTGCTCAAGAGGTAGCAGACTGCAAGAGTGGTTAATCTCCGGTAAAGCTCACGAGGTTCTTCACCTTCATTCAGTGCAAATTCATCGGCTTCATCTTGCACCACTTCATAGTTGGAGCATTGAATGCTTGCGCTTCCCTTGTAAATGGAAACAACATGGTGACATGCTTCCTTTGCCACGGTGAACGGTCGAAGATGCGCAATATCTTCGGAAGGAATTGCATCTTGGATGATGAAGAGAGCATTCTCGTTGAATTTATGATCCGCGGCTTCTCGAGGGGTGAGATTGCTTGGGTCATGCGGATAGAAACCTTCCTCAATGATTCTCCAAAGATTAGTATTGACATGATTTAAATGACGTTTAAAGCAATAGACCCAAGAGTCAAAATCCTCATTTTTCACAATCTTAGGAGGAGAACCCTAATGATGTAAATGAGTGGAGGGAACCGGTCCTCCATAGATAAGAGGAGTTTCAACATGGGCAAAGATGCCGTTACCATTTTTACCACTAGACAAAGGAACTTTATCACTAGTAGCTTCCCCCTTGTCGAAGTTAGCATCCAGCACCTTGTCAGTGGGATCAACCACTTCCAGTGGTGCGGTGGGAAATTTAAGACCATCAAGAATGTTCTTAAGCATGCCTTTGACCTCGGCCGTCATGGAGGTTTTCAATGTGTCCAAGGCCACATTGAACTCCTCACGTGAGACCGGGGTTCCCCCATCGGCCGTAGACAAGGACGGAATCACACAGGGGTGCTCCTCCTCACCGTCTATGGTGTCAACCATACTCTTCGGACAGAAAAGTCCTTAATAAAGAGATGAGGCTCTGATACCAATTGAAAAGATCGATATAGTTGACTAGAGGGGGGTGAATAGGCAACTAACAATTTTTAGCTATTCTTTACCAATTTAAACTTTGCATCAAAGTAAGTGGTCTAGATATGCAACTAGGTGAGCAACCTATATGATGCAACAACAACGAGCACTCAAGCAAGCAAGAGATGCAACACAATATAAGATTGCACAAGTAAAGGTACGAGATAACCAAGAGTGGAGCCAGTGAAGACGAGTGAGGGAGTCCTGGATTAGGGGGTGTTCGGGTAGCCGAACTATACCTTCAGCCGGACTCCAGGACTATGAAGATACAAGATTGAAGACTTCGTCCCGTGTCCGGATGGGACTTTCCTTGGCATGGAAGGCAAGCTTGGCGATGCGGATATTCAAGATCTCCTACCATTGTAACCGACTTTGTGTAACCCTAACCCTCTCCGGTGTCTATATAAACCGGAGGGTTTTAGTCCGTAGGACAACTTCATCATACAACAATCATACCATAGGCTAGCTTTTAGGGTGTAGCCTCCTTGATCTCGTGGTAGATCTACTCTTGTACTACCCATATCATCAATATTAATCAAGCAGGACGTAGGGTTTTACCTCCATCAAGAGGGCCCGAACCTGGGTAAAACATTGTGTTCCATGCCTCCTGTTACCATCCGGCCTAGACGCACAGTTCGGGACCCCCTACCTGAGATCCGCCGGTTTTGACACCGACATTGGTGCTTTCATTGAGAGTTCCTCTGTGTCGTCGCTTTTAGGCCCGATGGCTCCTTCGATCATCAACAACGATGCAGTCCAGGGTGAGACTTTTCTCCCCGGACAGATCTTCGTCTTCGGTGGCTTCGCACTGCGGGCCAAGTCGCTTGGCCACCTTGAGCAGATCGAAAGCTACGCCCCTGGCCATCAGGTCAGGTTTGGAAGCCTAAACTACACGACTGACATCCGCGGGGACTTGATCTTCGACGGATTCGAGCCACAGCCAAGCGCGCCGCACTGTCTCGATGGGCATGATATAGCTCTGCCACCGAACAGCGCCTTGGAGGCCGCACACGCATCGGTTCCGACCATTGATTCGGAGCCTACTACACCGATCGAGGATCGCGGTTGGATGCTGCCTCAGGGGCTGCGATCTAAGAGGCGATCGAGCCGAACTCCAGCCCTGCACTCCGCATGGCCCGTGACTCCGAGGAGCCGGATTCCTTTTCGAACTCCGAGCCCCCCGCGCCCCTACCGATCGAATCCGATTGGGCGCCGATAATGGAGTTCACCGCCGCAGAAATCTTTCAGGACTCGCCCTTTGACGACATCCTGAATTCGCTAAAGTCTCTCTCTTTATCAGGAGAGCCCTGGCCAGACTACGGTCAGCAAGGATGGGATTCGGATGATGAAGAAATTCAAAACCCACCCACCACCCACTTCGTAGCCACTGTCGGCAACTTAACCGACATGCTCGACTTCGACTCCGAAGACATCGACGGTATGGACGACGATGCAGGAGACAACCAAGAACCAACGCCTATAGGGCATTGGACAGCCACCTCATCTCACGATGTGTACATGGTGGATACCCCTAAAGGAAGCAACAACGAGGAAAACGGGGATGGAAAGAGGGATCGATCTCTCGAAAAACAATCAAAGTGTCGGCGTAAACGCCAACCCAAGCCCCGCCTCGATAAAGACCCAGCCATAGAGCAGGATGAGCCGGTAGATGACGAGCATGCCTTAGAGCAACCGTCCCAATAGGACAACCCGGATAGAGAAACCGAACATCCCTCCCCCAGCGAAAATGGCATTCCGGACGACCCTACGCCGGACAAGCCCACGAAGCAGAAGAACCTCCACAAACGGCTCGTTGCAACCGCACGCAGCCTGAAAAAGCAGAAGCGGAAGCTAAAAACTGCGGAAGATGCACTCAGGATCAGATGGAGTAAAGTAATCAATACCGCAGACAAATACGGCAACAGCCGCCGCACTAAAAGCTATCCGAAGAGAAAGCTACTGCCTGAATTCGACGAGGAAGCCTTAGAGCCCTCGCATTCCAAAAGTGAGAGAGCCACACGGTCGGATAGACGACCCCATGGCCAGCATAAAGCGGCAAGCAGCGTTGCACTTAAGCCGGCATGCGACCCACTTAAGGATTCACATCATGGCCTAGCCAGGTCCATTTACGGGCCAAGAAAGCAAGCTCCCGTAAGCAATGCAGTAAAGCCATTATCAGAATCTGGCACACCCAAATACAGGGGTGCCGCACACCCCCTATGTTTCACCGATGAGGTTCTGGATTATGAATTTCCAGCGGGATTCAAACCCGTAAACATAGAGGCATATGATGGAACAACAGACTCTGGAGTCTGGATCGAGGATTATATCCTCCACATACATATGGCTAGAGGAGATGACCTCCATGCCATAAAATACTTACCCCTCAAGCTTAAAGGTCCAGCCCGGCATTGGCTCAAAAGCCTTCCTGAAAACACAATCGGAAGTTGGGAAGAGCTCGAGGACGCTTTCCGAGCAAATTTTCAAGGGACCTATGTCCGCCCTCCGGATGCAGACGATCTTAGTCACATAACTCAACAGCCCGGAGAGTCAGCTCGGCAATTCTGGAATAGATTTCTTACTAAAAAGAATCAGATAGTCGACTGTCCGGACGCTGAAGCCTTAGCGGCTTTCAGGCGTAATGTCCGAGACGAATGGCTCGCCAGACACCTCGGCCAAGAAAAGCCAAGAACAATGGCCGCACTAACAAGCCTCATGACCCGCTTTTGCGCAGGAGAGGACAGCTGGTTGGCAAGATGCAGCACCAGTGACCCAAGTACATCCAAAACTAGGGATGGAAACGGAAAAACGCGACGCAATAAGGACCGTCACCGGACTAAGGAAAAAAGTCCGAAGAGCACGGCAGTCAACGCCGGATTCAAAAGCTCACGACAGAATCAGAAAAGGCCGCCCCTCCAAGATAACAGGGACGACCTATCCAACCTAAAAAAATCTTGGATAGGATATGTCAAATACACAGCACTCCCGGAAAGCCTGCTAACCATACCCACAGAGACTGTTGGGTTTTCAAACAATCCGGCAGACTCAACGCCGAACACAAGGGGCTCGACACACCAAGCGAAGACGAGGACAAACCCCAAAAGCAGAGTACCAGGAAACAAAAGAATTTCCCACAAGAAGTAAAAACAGTAAACTTACTCCACATAACAAAACGTGCGGCGCCCATAAAGGTACGCGCCCCACGGCCTATCCCAAAGGAATCCCGCCACTGGTTGTCAAAACCAATCATCTTCGATCATCTGGATTATTCTAGAAGTGTCAGGAACCCAGGCTGGACTGCCCTGGTACTCGATCCAATAATTGGCGGACTCTAGTTTTCAAATGCCCTTATGGACGGTGGCAGCGGACTCAACCTGATATATCAGAACTCAATCCGCCACATGGGGATCGACCCAAAAAGAATTCGCCACAGCAAAACCTCCTTTCAAGGAGTAACGCCAGGTCCGGACACCCATTGCATGGGTTTTCTCCGGCTCGAGGTTATTTTCGGCTCTGCCGATAACTTCCGTCGCGAAAAGCTGACTTTCCACATCGTCCCATTCTCAAGTCGCTATCAAGCACTACTGGGACGCGAAGCTTTCGCCCGCTTTAACGCAATACCGCATTATGCATCTCTTACGCTTAAGATGCCCGGTCCACGCGGCATCATCTCCTTAAAGGGGAAGTAGTGAGAACACCTCCCCCAAGCGGAGGATTGTGCGGCCTCTTTAACAACCCCACAATACACTGGCTTCACCAGCCAGAACATCGGAACAGGTCATTAAGACCACGGACACGGATAGACGAGTCCGGCACAAAAGTATCCTTGATAAAGGCTTAGTGGCCATATCCCCCTGCACTAGGGGCTTCACACGTATAAAATAAGAGACAATAAAGCTCAATTTTGTATATTTTACTTTACACTTTGTTTATTTCATATAACTTTTGTTCGGCACGCCCCTTTTTAACTTAGTTGCTCTCTTTTTACAGATGAACGTCGTGCTGCGCCCGTCCAGGATACGGCACAACGGAGACACAGGCGCAGACGTGCAGTAGGGACCCGTTCCAAGGATTCTTTTCAGATTAAGACCCTGCGTAAACCTTTTTTACTGTCTCTTGTTGATACACATCCCCTGGTTCTATGACCAAGGAGGAGGCTGGCGTCTTGGCATGTGGCCACGTCAGAATTCTTGCGCATACCTGGACACTAGGGGCTTATACCTCAGAGCGTTACCTCGCCCGCTCTCATAAAGACCGAATACCTTAGGGAGTGTTCGGCGTCGCGAGTTTGGCCTTATATGCATCAGCTCCGAGTCATGATTTTGGTCAAATGTTGGGTTGCCCGGCTCCTGTGTTCGGCCGCCTTACATTCCGCTCTATCGGCTAAGGCGGCACCAGCAGAACTACTGCGATTGTGCCCTGGTTCGGCCAGGCGAGCACCTTAGTAGAGAAAGCCGAAAACCGACTATCATGATATGGCGTGAGACTGGTCAACCACTCGATGACTCTCCAGAATCTGTAGGATTCCTCCGCATTAACGAAGGGCCGTTTCCTGGCTAGGCACATACGCGCCCCGAATTCGGGCGAGCGCAGTCGCCACCAGGGGCTACCTAAATAGTCCCCTTGTCAAGCTCCTATGGCTAAGTGAAAGTGTTAAAGCATTATAGTCCGGTTGCCTAGCTCGCTGCGCTATCACCTCCTTTGTAGGACCAAGACGTTGGATTAAGTGTGAAAATGCGCCTTCTGCGAGCACCCCCGCACTATGTGCGTGGGGGCTGAAGCCAACGACTGCAATCTTTCAGATTTTGTATATATATCTTAAAAACGGCCGCACAGGAGGTATTCCAAATACTTGAAGGCACAAGTATAAAAGGCTACTACAATTCATCAAAATATTTCTTTATAATTACATATGCTATCAGAACATAGCATCCTTCGAGCACTCCGTCTCTATTACACGAGCGCCTTCAAGGACTTCATGAAAATAGTGCTCGGAGGGTACTCGGCTTTTGTCTAAATCTCGGGATGCAACAACGGTGGTCTCCATCTCTGCCCAGTATGTCTTGACACAGGCAAGAGCCATCCGTGCGCCCTCTATGCATGCTGACCTCTTCATCGCATAGATACGTGGCACCGCGTCAAGGAATTGCTGCACCAAGCTGAAATAACTCTTCGGGTCCGATCTCCCCGGCCACAGATGACCCAGGACGTACTCCATGGCGAGTCCGGACAATCTATTCAGTTCGGCCCATTGAGCCAGACGATCATCCACTGCCAGTGGACGCTCTGGATTCTGGAACTGCGACCAGAAAAGCCTTTCCACTCCGCGATCTTCTTGATCTCGAAAGTATTCGGTCGCATCAGCAGCACTCGCTGCCAAATCCAGATAGGTGTCCTCCGCACTCCACATCCGGTCCAACCGAGCAAACTTCGGATCGCAAAACTTCCTCCGCAGCATAAAGGGCTTTCCAGCCGCAATCTGTCCGGCCTGACGCAGCTCCTCCTTCGCAGCTCTCATCGCAGAGCGAGCATCCTTGGCATCAGCAACGGCCTTCTCTAAGTCCGTCTGTCTCGCGCGGTCTTCTTTCTCAAGAAACTTGCAATGGTCAGCAACACTTTTTAACTCCACGACCATCACGGCCATCTCCTTCTTGCTTCGGCAGTGAGCAGCCTGTTCGGCTCTCAGCTCTTCAAGGGCCTTCTCGACAGCCGCATCACTTTTCCTGGCTTGTTCCTTAGCTCGGGCAAGTTCTGCCCGAAGACTCTCCATGGCGGCCGCACCATCTACGTCAAGCACACACATTGTAAGATACTGGCATAAAGCTCCTCTTACCAGATGCCGCCCGAGGAATTGCATACCTTGAGCCTCATCAAGCCGCTCGTTGACGAGCGCGATGTCGGCATCTGCCACGTCAAGTTGCCGCTTTAGTTCCGCAAAATCATCAGTTCGGCTCGATTCCAGACTCTTCGCCACCTGTATACAAAGGCGACATTTTAGACCTGGGATTATGATCCTCTGCGCGCCGTCAATTTTGACAACGCACAGAGTCTCAGGGGCTATTATCTACACAGGACGCATCTTGTTTATGCGCAACTGACAAAGAAGTACATTATCAAACGTACCTCAAAACCCGTCAGCAAACTTCTGACGGCCTCATGCAATCTGCTTTCCGCGGACGAAATCCTTCCAATCACCGTACCCATCAATGCATGGTGCTCCTCTGAGATAGAAGCTCGCCCCAGCAGAATCATCAGCTCCTCCGACCGCGCATCGGACGGTGCCGGACTCATCCTATGACCTCCATCGAAGGCCGGACGTGGAGAACCTTGGGGGGACATATGGCTACCTTCCACCCCTGCCGGATTCGGAGAAACCCTCCGTGATGACACCTCAGGGTCGCCCGCCTCGCCAGGCGGTACGGCAGGGGGAGGCGTTCCACTCTCCATCATCTCCGGAAGAAGATCCCCCGAAGATGAGCTCTGCTGAGAAGGGCTGAGGTCCGAGCTACAAAGTAAAATTTTGGTTAATCTTCTCAGATAAAAAGCAAGGATTTCTCTCATCCCTCTAAAGGAAAATCTTTCTCTACTTACGGCTCGCTGGAGGGCTAATCCCTTTTAGGGCGTAGTTTGGCCGAGGATCTCCCCGGCGTCAGACCCTCTGACGAGGACTTTTTCCCCCGCTTTGAGGCGATGGTCTCCGGGTCGTCAGAGGTGGCCCTCTTCTTCCCCTTAGGAGAGGAATTGCCGGTTCTTCCCTTCGGAGCAGCCTCCTTCGAGGAGGCCATAGTTTCCTTGTCCTCCCCCTCACTTCCCTCCAAAGGAACGATCTTCAACATCCTGACTAGCACGGGATCCGACCTGGTCTCAGGAAGGGGATCCGGACACCTGATTAGCTTTGCCTTCGCTATCCACTCCTGTTTAAAAGGACAGCTCTTTTAGGGGCGAATTTATGACAATTTTACGGATAGCGAGTCTGGGCACAAGGTTACTTACTTGAGTATCCGGGCGATTGCAGCTTAAACCTGCGTCCTCGGTCAAATCCGGACACATTGCTTGTGATCTAAAGAACATTTTATACATCTCCACAGGCGTTGCACCCATAAAATGCTGGAGAGCTCGTGGTCCCTCCGGATTAAACTCCCATAAACAAAGGGAGCGACGTTTGCCGGGCAGTGTTCGGCGAATCAGCATGACCTGCGTCACCTTGACCAGGTTGAGGTCTCTTTCTAAGAGATCCCTAATGCGGCCCTGCAACAAGGGCACGTCTTTGGATAACCCCCAATCTAATCCTTTGTTGACCCATGACGCTAGCCGTGGTGGGGGACCCGAGAGAAAGGCAGGAGGCGCCACCCACTTGGCGCTCCTGGGAGCAGTGATATAGAACCACTCTCGTTGCCACAAGCCGAGCTCCTCTTGAAAGGAGCCCTCGGGCCATGGAGCATCAGCATCCTTACTTATGACAGCGCCTTCGCACTCTGCGTGCCGTCCCTCGATCATATTCGGCTCCACTCCAAAAGTCTTGAGCCATAATCCGAAGTGAGGAGTAACACGGAGGAACGCTTCGCAGACAACAATGAATGAGGAAATGTGGAGGATGGACTCCAAAGCTAAATCATGAAATTCCAGCCCATAATAGAACATCAGCCCCCTCACGAAGGGATCCATCGGGAAGCCTAACCCCCAAAGGAAGTGAGACATGAACACTATGCTCTCACCGGGCTGGGGACTGGGAATAGCCTGCCTTTGAGCAGGCAACCTATGCAAAATTTTGGCGGTCAAGAACTTAGCCTCCCTCAACTTTAGCACCTCCTCCTCCGTGACGGAGGAGGGCATCCATCGGCCTTGAAGGTCGGGACCAGACATTGTCGAAGGTCCGAAGCGCCTGGAATCTGGAGCCTAGGGTGTTGGAACTCGAGGCGACGGGCGAACTTGTTTTGAGATTGGAGAAAGGGAGTAAGGCCTTGGTCTCTTTATAAGAGGTTGAATACCAAGAGCCCTCCCCATAACCGTTTGGGACTCGCCTTTAATCGAGAAGACATGCTAACGGGCACGATTGGGTTACCCACGTCCATATTGATGAGAATCCCGTAAATAAAGGGGACACGATATCTGCTTTGACAAGACGTGCCAAGGAAACCGCCTCGCAAAACACGCTGAGGTGGAAAAGTGAAAACGATTCGAATAAAGGCTTGGCCATAGTGTGGTGTCACGCTGCAGAATACGTCAGCGGATTAGATTTGTGTTAATATTATTCTCTCCGTGGCAATACGTGGAAACTTATTTTGCAGAGCCGGACACTACTCTTGGTGTTTTCCAACTTTTATGAAGGATTTGGAGGAGGAACCCGCCTTGCAATGCCGAAGACAATCTGCGCGCCAGACTCGTCGTCATTGAAGCCTGGTTCAGGGGCTACTGAGGGAGTCCTGGATTAGGGGGTGTTCGGGTAGCCGAACTATACCTTTAGCCGGACTCCAAGACTATGAAGATACAAGATTGAATACTTCATCCCGTGTCCGGATGGGACTTTCCTTGGCGTGGAAGGCAAGCTTGGCGATGCGGATATTCAAGATCTCCTACCATTGTAACCGACTTTGTGTAACCCTAACCCTCTCCGGTGTCTATATAAACCGGAGGGTTTTAGTCCATAGGACAACTTCATCATACAACAATAATACCATAGGCTAGCTTTTAGGGTTTAGCCTCCTTGATCTCGTGGTAGATCTACTCTTGTACTACCCATATCATCAATATTAATCAAGCAGGACGTAGGGTTTTACCTCCATCAAGAGGGCCCGAACCTGGGTAAAACATTGTGTTCCTTGCCTCCTGTTACCATCCGGCCTAGACGCACAGTTCGGGTCCCCCTACCCGAGATCCGCCGGTTTTGACACCGACAACGAGGATGTGTTACCGAAGTTCCTTCCTTTTGAGGGGAAGTATGTCTTCGTTGGAGCGGTGTGGAGGCACAATGCTCCCCAAGAAGTGTAACGCCCTCGATGCGGCTATATCTCCTACATGTCGAAGCACGACTTAGAGGCATAACCGCATTGAAAGCAATGTCCTAAGTGAGGTAATCTTCACACAACCCATGTAATAAAATAAGGGAAAGAGATACATAGTTGGCTTACAATCGCCACTTCACACAATTACATGAATAAAACATTACATCAACCAGATACAATCAAGGTCCGACAACGGAACCAAAATAAAAGAAGAACCCCAAATGCGACAAAGGTCCCCGATCGACCCCAACTGGTCTCCACTACTGATCAACTAGAACGAAACAACACAAAGGACAAGATCTTCATCGAGCTCCTCCTTGAGCTTGGTTGCGTCACCTGCACGGTCTCATCAGCACCTGCAAGCTAGTTTTGGAAGTATCTGTGAGCCACGGGGGCTCAGCAATCTCGCACCCTCACGATCAAGACTATTTAAGCTTATGGGTAAGGTAAAAGGTATGAGGTGGAGCTGCAGCAAGCGACTAGCATATATGGTGGCTAACATACGCAAAAGAGAGCGAGAAGAGAAGGCAAAGCACGGTCGATAAAAGTATGATCAAGAAGTGATCCTAAAACAACCTACGTCAAGCATAACTCCAACAACCGTGTTCACTTCCCGGACTCTGCCAGAAAGAGACCATCACGGTTACACACGCTGTTGATATATTTTAATTAAGTTAAGGTTCAGGTTATCTACAACTAGACGTTAACAAATTCCCATCTACCCATAACCACGGGCACGGCTTTCGAAAGTTCAAATCCCTGCAGGGGTGTCCCAACTTAGCCCATGACAAGCTCTCACGGTTAACGAAGGAATAGACCTCCTCCCGAGACATTCCGATCAGACTCGGTATCCCGGTTCTTCAAGACATCCTCGACAATGGTAAAACAAGTCCAGCAAAGCCGCCCGATGTGCCGACATCCTGATGGGAGCTGCACATATCTCGTTCTCAGGGCAACACCGGATGAGACATCCTACGAGTAAAACCAGCCCTCAAGTTTCCCTGAGGTGGCCCCACAGTCTACTCAGTTCGGACCAACACTTAGACAAGCACTGGCCCTGGGGGGGTTAAAATAAGATGACCCTCGGGATGCGCGACTCCCAAGGGAAAAAGGCTAGGTGGCGAATGGTAAAACCAAGGTTGGGCCTTGCTGGAGGAGTTTTATTCAAAGAAAACTGTCAAGGGGTTCCCATTATAACCCAACCGCGTGAGGAACGCAAAATCCGGGAACATAACACCGATATGACGGAAACTAGGGCGGCAAGAGTGGAACAAAACACCAGGCATAAGGCCGAGCCTTCCACCCTTTACCAAGTATATAGATGCATTAATTAAAAAAGATATATTGTGATATCCCAACAAGTAAACATGTTCCAACAAGGAACAACATATCCATGTTCCAACAAGGAACAAACTTCGATCTTCACCTGCAACTAACAACTCTATAAGAGGGGCTGAGCAAAGCGGTAACATAGCCAATCAACGGTTTGCTAGGACAAGGTGGGTTAGAGGCTTGGTTTAACAATATGGGAGGCATGATAAGCAAGTGGTAGGTAACGCAGCATAGGCATAGAAAAAGAGCGAGCAACTAAGCAAGCAAAGATAGAAGTGATTTCGAGGGTATGGTCATCTTGCCTGAAATCCCGCAAGGAAGAAGAACGAGTCCAAGAAGAAGACAAACGGGCGTAGACGAACGGGTCCTCACAAACGCGACGATACCGGAACCAACCCGAAGAAGCAAACACCGGAAAGAAGCACACAGCATAGTAAACAACCAACACATGAACATGGTATGATATGCGGGATGCGGGATGCGATGCATATGCATGATTGGACAAGGAATGCATGAACCTGGCCTCAATTTGGAAATCCAAGTGTGCCACTGGAAAGATGAGATGAAATCGCTTGAAAACGATATAAAGATCACCGGAATCGGAGTTACGGTTTGGAAATGGCAAGCAATTCAAATATGGCACCGGTCTACGATTTACAGCAAGTAGCCATCTAAATGCAATAAGATGAACATGCTACAGCACCCAAACATGGCAACAAAATACATGGCTGGAATCCATTCATTATGCTTAACAAAAGATGAACACTGAGCTACGGCCAATTCATCCATTAACAGGTTCAAACAAGCATGGCAAAAATGCATTTGGTAAACAGATTTCAGACTTAGTGAAATTAACACTTGTCTGGAATTTCAGATCAGGTAGCACACTTCGGAGCATGAAAACTATATGCTACAGGACCTTAACATGGCAAAGTAAAGCATGGCATGGAGCTACTCAAAGAGCTTAACAAAAGTCCCTTAGTGACCTTGAGCCAAAAGGGATCAGAAAATACAATTGCAAGCATGTGAACATGGCAAAAACATAATTAGGTTACAGACTTAGTGAAAAACTGGAGCATGCTGAAACAGATATCAAGTAGGCATGTTTACGAGCTCGATGCACTCACTATGGAGCAAGTCATGACTAGCTAAGCATACACCCACCAATAATACACAAAATGCAAGCTAGACATGGCAAGAACAATAACATAGCATGCACGGATCAACCACAACATCCTCGGCAAAATTGCTAACAAGTAGATAATCTGCCCAGATTCACGAAGTAGAAAAAGTAGAGCTCGATTGACTCATGGTAGAGTGCTCCATAATTGCAAACAAAAGCATGAATGGATAGAGCACTACAATATTAACAAAACATCCTTACTGACCATCCTCAAAAGAGGCACGGATCACTAGGAAACAACATGAACATATGGCAATATGAGATAAACAGGTCAAGGACTTAGTGGAAATGCTAAATCCTAGAAATCAGCATTACCAAGTGCCTCACTTTGCAAGCTTGTGCTAGTCACCACACACACATCACAAAACTACATGGGTTGCACCTCTGGAAAGATGGCAAAACCCTTAACAAAACATATGTAGAGCTCATGGGCATATCATGCACACAATAATCATGACAAAAATGACAAATATCTAAATGGAGCAGCAGATCTGACAATTATCTCAAGTAGCACTCTTCTAACAGCATTTCGGGCATCAAGATGAACTCAAAGGAAAATGATGCAATGAGATGAAATGATGTACTCTCTGAGACGAACATTTTGATATGCTATATGCATGAATCGGAGCTATGCATGCAAAGTTACGATGCGATGAACATGTGCATTTGAAACTGGAATCTTAGGACTGCCGAAATAACCACCTCCAGATCTAGGGTTTCGTGGCACGGACTTCGAGGATGACCGGAGCTCCCCGGGAACGCCGGGGATCGCCGGAGAGGAGGTTGGGGCCGCCGGATCCGGCCGGCTCCTGCCCGGATCTGGCCGAAGGAGAGGCGCACGCCGGCGCGGGCGAACGGCGGCAGTGGTCGCGGGCATGGCTGCGCCGGTGAGGAGAGTGCGGCGGGCGGCGAGGCGCGCTGTTCGGCAGCGAGCCGGCACGGAGGTGCGGCGGCGTGGCACGGAGGAAGAGGCGGGCGGCGTCGGGCGCTGCGGGCGGTGCGCGGCCCAAACGCGCGGAGGAGGGGGCCGGCCTTGGGCCGAGCGGGCCGGTGGGAGGCGCGGGCGGCGGGGCGCCAAGTGGCGCGCTCTGATTGGGCGCGGGAGGCGGCGCGCTGACGTGGCGGCGCTCCATTGGTCGAAGCGACGTGGCGGCGGCGGTGGACGCGTCCGCCGGTGAACGGACATGTCCGGCGGTGCGGAGGGAGGTGAGATCTAGGGTTCATCCGCGAAATGATCCGAAATTTCGGGGAGGGGTGCTCTTTTATAGGTAGAGGGAGCTAGGAGAGTCCAAATGAGGTGCGGTTTTCGGCCACGCGATCGTGATCGAATGACCGAGATGATGGAGGGGGTTTAGGTGGGTTTTGGGCCAAATTGGAAGGATGTTGGGCTGCAACACGCACGAGGCCTTTTCGGTCCCTCGGTTAACCGTTGGAGTATCAAACGAAGTCCAAATGGTACGAAACTTGACAGGCGGTCTACCGGTAGTAAACCAAGGCCGCTTGGCAAGTCTTGGTCCAATCCGGAAATGTTTAATCCCCACACACGAAAGAAAGGTAGAAATGACCACCGGAGGAGATAGGAGCGCCGGAATGCAAAACGGACAACGGGGAAAATGCTCGGATGCATGAGACGAACACGTATGCAAATGAAATGCACATGATGACATGATATGCAATGCATGACACGCAAGCAATGACAACGCAACAACAGCGAATAACTGGACGACACCTGGCACATCGGTCTCGGGGCGTTACAAGAAGCCACTAGGGCCACCGTATTCTCCTCACGCCCTCACACAATGCGAGATACCGTGATTCCACTATTGGTGCCCTTGGAGGCGGCGACCGGACCTTTACAAACAAGGTTGGGGCTCTCTCCACAACTGAATTGGAGGCTCCCAATGAAACCACAGAGCTTCACCACAATGGAATCTGGCTCCGAGGTGACCTCAACCGTCTAGGGTGCTCAAACACCCAAGAGTAACAAAATCCACACAAGAAAGTATGGGCGAAGCAAATATCCTTTGGTGGAAGTGTAGATCTAGGTCTCCTCCTTCAATCCCTAGCAAATCAACAAGTTTGAGTGGCTAGAGAGAGAGATCGGGCAAAAGAGCTTGAGTGGCATTAATGATGGAGTGAGAGAGGTAAGAGGTAGGTGTGGTAGGTGGAAGAACCACCCTTATATACCAAACCCTAAAATCCAACCGTTACTGCGAAAACAGCCCCACAGCGGTACAATCGCTCCTTGTCCCGGTACAACCGGGACTCATGGGTACTGTTGGGGATATTGCTATTGGAGGTAAACCGGACTTATGTAGACGGGTTGACTCCTTGAAGATTAGAAGCCCATGAAGAGGTGAGGATAATGGCGCTTTAAGGAAGGCCCACGGCCCAAAGGCGGGCTATAGCCTGTAAATGTAAACCGACCTAGTCAAATAACTTGTATGATAAGATAGGGAGAGTAGAGACCGAATCGGACACGTTTATGATCCGTCTTCGGGGCTCTGCAGTCCGGCGGGCGTCAACCTATGTATATAAAGGGACGACCCGGCCGCGGTTTAGGGACAGACAACAACAACTCGAGAGCCAGACAAAGTGGATTCGCTCCCTGGCCTTCGAGACCCTAGCAATACCAATCACAGCTAGACGTAGGCTTTTACCTTCCTCAAAGGGGCCGAACTAGTATAAAATTCCCTGTGTCCCTTTGTCCGGTTTAACCCCTTAAGCTAACCCGTAGTGATGGCTCCACGACTAAGTCCTTTCACAAGGACATCTGCCGTGACAAACCCACGACAGTTGGCGCCCACCGTGGGGCTATCGCACGATGGTTTTGAGTTCTTGAAGGGCAGCTTCTATGGACTTAAGGGATACGCTGTGGGCCGGATGACAAAGAGTCGCCGCGGCAAGCTCTACATCGACAACGTAGGATGGGGTCCCGAGGCCAATTCAATCGAATACGGTTACCGGGTCCCCTTTGGTGGGATTCACGTCTTCATCGGCAAGATCGGCGAACCGGCCCCCGAGCCGGACATCTACACCGACATCATCAAAATGGCTCGGCATGCAAGCTCTTCACCGGTTCAGCCCGAGGCAAGGCATGTTTTCGTAGGCGTCATCCATGGATCGAGGTACGAGGATGGACCGGTGTCTGATGGAGAAACCATGGTCTGTTCTGATGACGAGTCTTCTGGAGAGACCGAATCACTTTACCAGTTGCAGGATGGCCGGATTGAGGGAGGATCCGAGGGCAACAGTATTCCGGATTCCCCCAGTCTACCAAACCGGGCCGCCATCTTCATGGCCGGCACACAATCAGTGCCTCATTCATCTACCGCCGTAGAAATGCTCTCCGGTTCAACGACAGCCACACCAGCAGGTGCAGGAAGCTTAGCGTCGCCTCCGGCCCAAGTCTTGTCTGATTTATTCGACGCTTTGGCAATGTTGATGTTCGCGGAGGTGGATACAGCAGCCAGGGATCAGCACAATGCGGAGATTGCAAAGGTGAAAGATCAGATAGCCCAGGCTAAAGCGGACCTGGCAATAGAGAATGCTAGGATGGCTACAGAGCGGGCTAAATTGGAAGCACAGGCCTACCGGATTAGACTGGATCAGAATGCTTCAGAGGGAGTCATGAGAAGAAGGTATCGATCACGTCTCCCGTCGGTTTATGAGCCGTAGAATCTTTTCAACACACCAGGTGCAGGAGCTGGTAACCAACCCACGCTAAACCGGGCGGGAGCGCCGGGAACAAGAGCACCGGTTCAGCCACGCACGACGGACCCGCCTCGCCAGAACAACGTTGTGCCATCGACCCCGCCCGGGCATTATTCCAACCCGTTGGACAACATTGTGGCTGCCGCTTCACGCTTGGTGGCTCTCCCAACCGACAGCGAGTCACCAGTTGCAGTGGAAGCACGTCGGGCCAGGGATCTCCTTCAAACAGCACTAAATCAACAGTAGGCGTATTCGCACAGTCGTGAGAGGATTCACTCCACTCCCCGTCCAAGCCGGGGTTATAGCAGACACGTGGAGGACGAACTAGCCGTGTCCAGTAGTGCGCGTTGCTGAAATTCACCACGAGGGAACAACCCAGCTGGGGGAGGCGCTAATGCGCAAGACGTTGTGGACCATGGCCGCGCACATCGGGAGGCCGAGTTGGCAGCTCGACACGGAGCACGACAGCATACTCCAGTTCACCCCACGGCCTCCGTGGAGCCAGGGGTGATGTTTAGTTCCTTAGGGGTGCCGTGTTTAACTCCTGCTTTGCATAATGTGAGACTGCCCAAGGATTTCAAGGGACCTCGTAAGGTACCAAATTACACCGCCGATTTGCAACCAGAGGCGTGGGTGGAAAGCTATGAGATGGCAATGGAGATGTTAGATGTGGATGAGGAAGTATGTGCTAAATATTTCACCACGATGTTGGAAGGAACAGCTCGCACTTGGTTGAAGAGCTTGTCGACCAACTCTGTTGGATCATGGGCTGAATTGAAGCATCGGTTTATCTAGAACTTCAAGGATACATGTAAGCAGCCGATGTCACTCGTAGATCTGGCCGCTTGTGTCCAAGAGGAAGGGGAGTCCACGACCCATTGGGTCAAACGGGTCTCAGCGATTCTGCATTCATCAGATCGTATCAATGCATACACTGCGGTGTTAACATTAGAGGGTAATTGTCGTTTCAAACCGTTAAAACAGAAGTTGGGACGGCTCAAACGTCACTGCAATGACATGTCAACACTCATGGACGCTTTGGTTAAATACGCCGATTCAGATAATACCAAGGATCCGGATTCAGAGGTGGACAAACCGGAGAAAGGTAAGAAGAGCGGCAATGCCAAAGGTCAACAACATAATCCGGCAGGCCATGGAAACGGTGGTAAGCGCAAGGCCAACAGCAGCTCGGACTTTGTTGCAAATACCAACATGCAGGAGAATGGCCAGCGCTGTAAGGGCAAGCAGCCCCAAAGGGGTGGAGGTTCAGGCAAC
Organism: Triticum urartu; assembly: GCF_056163025.1. Classification (NCBI taxonomy): domain Eukaryota; kingdom Viridiplantae; phylum Streptophyta; class Magnoliopsida; order Poales; family Poaceae; genus Triticum; species Triticum urartu. The sequence continues at coordinate 439,153,644 of NC_141876.1, read as the reverse complement.
AATTTAGAGCGCCTATTAAATCAGCCCTGTCTGAAGCATGGATCGAAGGAGAAGCCGACATCACATCTTTGGAAAGACTGTTATATCATGCGGGATTTCAAGAATTCCAATATGTTCCAATATGACAATGGCCCGCCCGGCGGTTCAGGAGGAAGTTTCCACGGGCTGGGTTACGGAGGTGGTGGTTCCAGTTCAGGGTTTCCAGGCAACCAAACCGGACACGTCAATCAAGGGCACCGAGGCAACCAGGGAGGTTACAACCATCAGGGGAGTCAGCAGCAGCAGTCGGGTTATCAGAGCAATCCCAAACAGCTGAACAGCGGGCAATATCATGTCTTCACTACTAGTTTGTGCAAACGTGATCAGAAGCTTCACAAAAGGGCAGTAAACTCTGTTGAGCCGGCAGTACCTCAGTATTTACGCTGGTCTGAGCAACCTATTTTGTGGAGTAGAGATGATCACCCACCCCGGGTTGATAATCCAGGTCATTTGGCCCTGGTGGTAGCCCCTTAGGTTGGGGGATACAAGTTCACTAAAGTGCTCATGGATGGGGGAAGTAGTATCAATATTTTGTATTATGATACATTCCGCCGTATGGGGTTGACAGATAAGGATCTTAAACCGTCAAACACGGTCTTTCATGGTGTGGTGCCTGGTAAGTCTGCATATCCTATTGGCAAGATAGCTTTGGAGGTAGCTTTTGGAGATGACTACGATTCAAGGTCAGAAACATTGACATTTGAGGTGATAAAGATCAAAAGTCCGTACCACGCCTTGTTTGGGCGGCCGGTTTATGCTAAGTTTATGGCAAGGCCATGTTATGTTTATCTACAACTTAAAATGCCAGGTCATAAAGGGACTATCACATTACATGGAAGTAGAAAGATTGCTTTGGAGTGTGAAGAAGGCGATGCGGCTTATGCTGAGTCGGTTTGTGCCACGGAGGAGTTGAAATTCTATAAGGAGCAAGTTGATCCGGCGGACATGACCTCTTTAAAAAAGCCAACTACGGAACATGATCCAGCGTTGAAGTTCAAATCGGCTACAGACACTAAGATGATTGACTTTGTTCCTGGTGATTCATCCAAACAGTTCAGCATCAGCGCTAACCTGGATCCCAAATAGGAAAGTGCGCTCATCGAGTTCATCCGTGAGAATCGGGACATCTTCGCATGGAAACCTTCTGAAATGCCAGGTGTACCGAGGGAACTCGCTGAGCACACACTCAACATTGATCCTAAGTTCAAACCAGTCAGGCAGTTCCTCCGCCGTTTCAACGAGGAGAGATGCAAGGCTATAGGTGAAGAGTTAGCCCGTTTGTTGGCTGCTGGGTTTATTGTCGAAGTTTTTCATCCAGAGTGGTTAGCCAATCTGGTGCTGGTTCTTAAGAAAAACGGCACTTGGCGCATGTGTGTGGACTACACACATTTAAACAAGGCTTGCCCTTTGCTCTCCCTCGCATTGATCAGATAATTGATGCTACGGTGGGTTGTGACCGTTTGTGTTTTCTGGATGCTTACTCTGGTTATCATCAGATCAAAATGGTGGTTAAGGACCAGGAGAAGACAGCCTTCATAACTCCCTTTGGAGCCTTCTGCTATGTTTCCATGCCCTTTGGACTAAAGAGTGCCCAGGCGACTTACCAGCGATGTGTTAAGAATTGCCTTCATAAACAAATTGGGCACAATGTTCATGCATATGTGGATGATATTGTGGTCAAATCCAGAAAGGAGGAGACGTTGATAGAGGATCTACGAGAAACCTTTGACAATCTATGGGTTTACAAGATGATGCTCAATCTGGAGAAGTGTGTCTTCGGTGTCCCGACAGGCAAGCTCTTAGGCTTTCTGGTTTCAAATAGAGGCATTGAGGCTAATCCGGAAAAGATTGCAGCAATTACATCCTTGGCTAAACTGGCGTGTATTAACGATGTTCAACGTCTGGCCGGCCGGATTACAGCCTTGAGCCGGTTTATCAGCCGCCTTGGAGAGAAGGCCATCCCCTTATATCAGATGCTCAAGAAAATAGATAACTTTGTCTGGAGCGAGGCAGCTGATAAGGCGTTCGAAGATCTGAAGCGGCAGCTAGCTAAACCGCCCGTGCTTGCGGCGCCGATCGATAAAGAGCCATTATTATTATATGTGGCTGCTAATGCCCGAGCTGTTAGCATAGCCATTGTGGTAGAGCGCAAGGAGCTTGGCAAGGAATATCCGGTTCAACGGACGGTTTATTATATCAGTGAGGTGCTCATTGAGTCCAAGCAGAGGTACCCGCATTGGCAGAAGCTGGTATATGGAGTGTTTATGGCGAGCCGGAAGCTTAAACATTATTTTCAGGGCCATCCTATCACAGTGGTTAGTTCAGCTCCTCTGGGCGACATCATTCAAAACAGAGAAGCAACTGGCCGGATTGCCAAGTGGGCCATTGAGCTTGGACCTCATGGGCTCAAATATATACCCCACACGGCGATCAAGTCCCAGGCACTCGTGGATTTCATCAACGATTGGACGGAGTTACAGGCACCTGAAGAGAAACCAGATAATACATACTAGACTATTCATTTTGATGGATCCAGACAGTTGGAGGGCTCGGGGGCTGGAGTCGTACTAACTTCCCCACGAGGTGACAAGTTTTGTTATGTCCTCCATTTAATGTTCCCTTGTACTAACAATGCAGCTGAATATGAGGCTTTACTCCACGGTCTTCGGATGGCTAAAGAGATGAATTTGAGCCGGGTTAAGTGCTTCGGCGATTCAGGTCTAGTGGCTCAGCAGGTGTCTGGCACTTGGGATTCTAAGGACCCACTCATGGCTTCATATCGGTGAGAGGTGGACGCAGTGGCTGGTCACTTTAAAGGTTGTCAGGTGGACCATATAGACCGGCGGAAGAATGAAGCAGCGGACGCTTTAAGTCGTCTTGGTTCCCAACGTAAACCGGTTCCGCCCAATGTCTTTCTGGATGTGTTGCACAATCCGTCAGTCAAAATACCAACTGAAGAAGATTTGGCTATTCCTGATCCGGAGGCTCAGTTGGTGGCAGCTCTGCATGCCATACCGGATTGGACGATCCCATATCTGGATTACATGAACCGGGGCGAGTTACCAGCTGATGAAACGTTGACTCGACAGAGCGTTCCAAGTCCATGACCATACTCAACGGGGAGTTACATCGTTACGGTGTTTTAGGAGCGATTCAGCGTTGTGTTTCTCCTCAAGAAGGTTGTGAGATTTTGCGAGAAATCCATGAAGGGGATTGCGGTCACCATGCCAGTTCGAAGTCATTGGTTGCCAAAGCTTTTCGCCACGGTTTTTACTAGTTGACGGCACATGCTGATGCGGAGGATTTAGTCAAGAGATGTGATGGATGTCAAAAATTTGCCCGTCGTGCGCACGTTCCGGCTCAAGAGTTGCGGATGATTCCAATTACGTGGCCGTTTGCAACTTGGGGGCTTGATATGGTTGGACCCTTCAAGCGCTCTAAGGACAAGAAGACCCACCTATTAGTAGCAGTTGATAAATTCACTAAATGGGTGGAGGCGGAGCCAGTCAGCAAGTGTGATGCAGCCACGGCGGTTCAATTCATCAAAAAGGTGATATTCCGGTTTGGCTTTCCACACAGCATTATAACAGATAATGGTACTAATCTATCAAAAGGGGAGATGGAAGAATTCTGTCAACATGAGCACATCCGGCTTGATCTCGCATCAGTGGCTCACCCCCAATCAAATGGTCAAGCGGAAAGGGTAAATCAAGAAATTCTACGGGGTATCAAACCAAGGCTTATGGTTCCCTTAAAGAGGACGCCGGGTTGTTGGGTTGAGGAGCTACCTTCTGTGTTATGGAGCATCAACACCACACCCAATAGATCTACAGGTTACACACCTTTCTTCATGGTTTATGGAGCGGAGGCAGTTCTTCTAGTGACATCCGTCACGATTCGCCCCGTGTGGCAGCTTATGTTGAAGCTGATAATGAGAAGGCACGTCAAGATTCTCTGGACCTGTTGGATGAAGAGCGTGATCTTGCAGCAGCACGTTCAGCGATTTATCAACAAGATCTTCGACGTTATCACAGCCGCCGGGTTAAAACTAGAACCTTTCAAGAAGGAGATTTGGTGCTCCGGCTCATCCAGGATCAGACTGATATGCACAAGTTATCCCCCCCTTGGTAAGGACCCTTTGTGGTCAGCAAAAGTCTGCACAACGGATCTTACTACCTCACTGATGTTCGAGAGCGTGAAGACTCACCTCAATCAGAGGAGGAGACAAAGCGGCCATGGAACATAGCTCTCCTTCAGCCTTACTATACTTGAAGCCATAGGCTCTTCATCTGTACATATTTATGACAGTTTATATATCATATAATAAACCGGAGCCTCCGTTATAAGCGGGGTATCTATTCTTTCTTATATCATGTGTGTGCTTTTACAAGTTAACTGACAAAGTGGAGTCTTTGTTAAACCGGCTTTAGCAGCTGCATAGAGATTAAGAAAATCACTAGGGGGCTTGGTCATGTTTGAACCACAGCTACACCTCTTGATAGGCATTTCAGCCACAAAAGGAAAAATTTGTAGAGCCAAAGAGAGTGTTGTACATAGTACAGACTCAAACATAGGCGCACATTGAGCATCGCTCACAAAGTTACTTGGGGGCTCTTTTTTGCACAGCAACAAAGAGTTTGAAAGGACCCTCGTAATTGGCTATCAAGCCACGGCTTGGAAGCCTGGTGTATTCACCTAAAAACCCGGGTTAGCCTACCTTCATCAAGTAAGCCACTCCTGTCCAGGTAATCCTGGTATGACCCATCGAACGTTTGACAAGTCAATCTTTTACAGACCCTGAACTTGTCACAGTTAAAATGATGATTGGTTAATTGGAGGCCCATCTTAAAAGGCTTTGTTAAATGGATTAACTAAGTATTTTTTGATAAACCGGCGTCCTTGACCCGGCTTGCTTTTCAACTACCAGTTGTTGGCATATGATCAATTATAAACCGGTGTTCATTGACCCGGTCTGGTTTGACTAAATCACCAGTGTTATAAAATCCGGTAGTTATACCGGTTCGGTTTAATATATAGACCAGCATTATGAAGATGAAATTATCAAACATCCCGGATTGGTGTTAACACCTTTGCCGTATACACGTTTTGAGGTATGTTCTGTACACTACTTTTTGTACAAACACTTGATTATTCATCTAAGTACTATATACTTCTTGGATATTATGACACGTTTAGCGGTACACCGCTAGACGCTTTTAAGTTTTTGTACCCAGGAAGGCAATTCATCATGGGTTATGCATAAATATATCCCGAAGGGCGGCACAGGTTGTCACAAAGCATTGCGAAACATGCTCGATGGCATGGCAGATAAATAGAGTTTCAGCTATCCTATTACATGAAGCTTCAAAGCGGCTCAAACAGTGCCATTGTTTTTCACAGTAGCCACATAAACCGGCGACCAGATCAGGACTCTTCATCACGACGGTTTGACGGTTGCGGATCAGTTGATGTAGGCACCTCTTCGTCCCTCCCCAGACGTTGGAAATCAGTCGTTGACCAATCGATTCCGGTTAAAGCTTGGAACACTGCTTCCTCATGGATAAGATTGGAAGGGTTAATATCAGGGGCGTAAGTGTGCTTACGAATCGGAGGCACAAGTTCTTTGACTTCATGAATGTCGGTCGGCTGTCTTTTCCCTTCTGCATCATAAAACGGTCGAAAATGAGACAAATCGGTATCCTCAGCCAACTTGCTGGCTGCTGCCGCATCTGTTTGGTCAGCCGCCGAAGATCATCATTGTCGAAGTTTGAACCGTCTTCTTTAACGCCTGGGTATCCTTTAATAATATCCTCCGCTTCAAGGTCCGGAATCCAGGCCTTGGCTCGAATAAGGGCGGTTAAAGCTCCTGCTCTGGCAACGGCTCTCTTCAACTCGGCAATACGGGCTGGTAACATGCCCAGCTTCTCAAGGGTCTCCTTAATCAAAGTTGGAGCCAGTTTGTTATAAGCCGCCGTGCTAATGGCGCGCTGAGACCCAGAGTATAGCTGCTCAACCAATGTATATGCCGCTTTGAGCTTCATCCGCATATCTGCACCAAGATGAGCGATCTGAGTGCCTGCCAAAGATGTTATCAACATTTTGGTTAATTTTAAGATTCATTGACTGGCACAACATACATAAGCAGACACTTACCAAAGATTGCAGAGGTCATAGCATTGATTTGGCATTTCAAACTGGCTAGTTCTTCAGCCACTGGTTTCAGGGCTGCCTCGGCGTCTACAGCTCTTTTGGTTAAACCGGCTTTTTCAGTTTCCCATTCAGCACGCTCTTGGTTGAAGGATTCTTTCAGCTTTTCCATTTCGGCTAGGGCCTGGGTCAGCTCCTCTTTGGCTTTTGCAGCTTCAGCTTGTTGAGACTTCACATTTTCTTGCAAGTCAGAATTTCGGGGATCTTTGCTTCTCAGTTCAGCCTGCAACATTGAAGGTATATTCAACAAACAACATATTTAATCACTAAGTATAAAGCATATAACAAGTTATACACTTCATACTTGGGGGTTAATGCCTATTTGCTCTCAAATACTACACTCTATACAAGTCTCCAGAACAATGCAAGCATTATCCTTGACACTTGGGGGCTAATGTGTGTCTGTTCTAAAACGGCTGTGTGAACTAAAAACCGGATTAACTTGCCAAGTTAAACCGGCCTTTGGGGGCTATGCTGCAGAAAGTTATCTAATTTTCCAAGATGAGTCTTATCTATTATTGGCGATGCGCCATTACAAGGATCAGTGATGGGATGCTTGAAGTGTTACAAAGACCCGGTTTGTGATTAACAATCATAAAACGGCCCTTGGGGGCTACTTGGGATAGTGTTTCAGCTATAAATCAATATACAAAGGGAGAAGAATTTACCTCATATCGCTCTTTCATCAAGTTCACCAAACCGGCTTCATAATCCCGGTTTGAGTGCAGACGGTTCAAGAAGCCGGAATGAAGCTCATCAGCGTTAAGATGAGCATAGTTTGATAAGTCGCTGCTCCATTTACCTTTATCCCTGGCAATTTGCTCTTCTTTGGCACTATGCTGAGCTAAAATGACGGAATGACCAGGAGAGCTGTGGCCTATTCCAATAATAATAACATCATCACCTTGGCCTTCAGGATTTTTGGTGGATGATGTTGGAATTTCAGTGTCCTTCACCGGACTAGTCCGGTTTGGTTCTGCCGGTTCAGTATTGGGTGCGACAGGCTCAACATCTGTTGGTTCGTCGGTATGTTGACCTTCAAGTGACCTCTAGGTCATCAGCTTGACTAGCTTCTGCATCCTCCTGAGGAAGATCATTGTTAACAAGATGCATAAAAAGAGATCCAAGTGAGTCAAGTTCTACCTCAACTTCTGGATCATCAGTATCATCATCAAGCTCCATATTAATCCGGTCAGCCGTTTTCCACTTTGACATCCGTTTTACGGCTTTGGTCTTCGGGCGGGATGGCTTGACCGCTTTGTCTCCAGTCGGCTTTGCCGCTTTCTCTATGGATTTCCATTTCCAGAAGGGGTCGTCGCCCTATGCATATAAAGAAGAAGGGTTATAGGTTGCATAAGTTCAAGATAGTAGAGATAAAGACGGAGTATAATGCTTACAGCAGGCGGTTTGTTCTTGACATAGAAGGGACTCAGACCGGTTTGACTACAGACCAGTTCCGATTCATTCAGAATCTTCTTTACACCTTCAGTAACTTCTTCCTCAGATAATTGGATGTTGCAATGGCGTTGAGGGTCGTCAAACTCACCGGTATATTCGCACATTAAACCGGGAAGCCGACTTAGTGGCAAGATACTCCAGGATATCCAGCAGCGCACAAAATCCACACCTGTTAAACCATTTGCCATAAAGGCCTGGAGCTTGGCGAGTTGAGGAGTGTATTTCGCCCTTTCTAAAGAGCTCAGGCGTTGTGGCATTGGGTGAGTATTGGATAATCTGTGCTCACAGAAACCGGGGAGGGGATTTTCATCCTCAGGAGAAGTCTCTCTGCAGTAAAACCATGTTTGGTTCCATTCCTTTGGGTGGCTATGATGTTTGGCATGAGGAAATTCCACTTCTTTCCGCTTTTGAATCGAGACACCACCAAGCTCTGTGTTCGGGCCATTTACAAACTCTGTGCGTCGGTTTAAGTGAAAGAAATCCTAGAACAATTCTGCAGTTGGTTCTTCTTGTAAATATACTTCACAGAAGACTTGGAAGTTGCATAAGTTGGAAACTAAGCTGGGACCAATATCTTGTGGATGTAGTTGAAAGCTGGCAAGCACATCTCGATAAAACTTCGACCCTGGCGGTTTGAAACTACGGCCTATATGGTCAACAAAGACCACCACCTCGCCCTGCCTCGGGGTTGGAGGATTTTCTGTTCCTGGAACTCGCCATTTGATCTCAGTTTTCTTAGGCAGAGAACCAATGCTAACCATCTCATTCAACTGATCCTTAGTAACCCGGGAACGAGCCAGTTGCAGGCAGTGAATTGTTTGGCCATTGCAAAGCGAACAAACTGAAAATGAAAGGCCGGTTTATAAATTACGTATGTTTATATACAAGAAACAAGGGAGTAAGAAACATACTGATATGTGAAATGGTACAACCCGGAGACCAATGCAATAAGAGAAAAAGGTAATACTAGCACAGGATTACTCACACACTGTTAAACCAGAGCATAATTATGAAGTTAAAATGCTCCTCCGGTTTATCAGAGGGCTAATGGCATAGACTGCTTATACAAGGTCAAACCGCCTATATTGGTGCGAGGAGAAACGGATCTCACAGGAATGTAGAAACAGATCTCACAGTGATATATAAAACTTTCGGATCTAAGATAAGACAGAAAAGGAAAAGTAATTGGATCTTGAAGGGATGCATAACTGAAGCAATTTATGACAGACTAGATCAGTTCTTTGCGCATAAGGATTTGTGATGACCATGTTAGGTTAGCTACAGCAAGAGATACATCAAGCATGAAGTGTCCATCTACATACTAAAGGAAGAACAGGGAAGAACAGCACTAATGAACTTCAGAAGAACTGCGAAGAACGTCGAAACCCTAGAATAGATCTGTGGCAATAAAAGCAGAGAACTTACCGAAGCTGGTGAGGAAGCGGAAAGGCGCCGCAGTATTCTGGTGCGTTCAGGGTGATGCAGCGGCCAGGGTCGGAGCAGAGGCGATGGTCGATGGTGGCGGCGGAGCTCTAGAGGCTGAGCGGCGCAAGGAAGACCACGCGAAGAGGCACGGGGGGAAGGTGAAAATGACCCCTCGGCCCTATTTATAGGGTGAAGTGATAAAACAGCAAGCACAGGAATCGAGGAGCCCAAAAATGGATAAGTTAATAAAGATGTCACCTCAATGACTGAATATATATTAAATGAAGGTAATCTCCGACATCAGTGGATGGATGACATCACGGCGGTTTATCATAATTTTGAAGTATGACGTCACGGCAGTTTACAAGATCAAAAGTGAAGGTAGGAGAGAAGATTTTTTCTAAGTATGGAAGATTGACATGAACAAGTTCAAACCAATTTGGGGCCTAATGTTGGGGATATTACTATTGGAGGTAAACCGGCCTTATGTAGCCGGGTTGACTCCTTGAAGACTAGAAGCCCATGAAGAGGTGAGGATAATGGCGCATTAAGGAAGGCCCACGGCCCAAAGGCGGGCTATAGCCTGTAAATGTAAACCGACCTAGTCAAATAACTTGTATGATAAGATAGGGAGAGTAGAGACCGAACCAGACACGTTTATGATCCGGCTTCGGGGCTCTGTAGTCCGGCGGGCGTCAACCTATGTATATAAAGGGACGACCCAGCCGCGGTTTAGGGACAAACAACAACAACTCGAGAGCCAGACAAAGCGGATTCACTCCCTGGCCTTCGAAACCCTAGCAATACCAATCACAACTAGACATAGGCTTTTACCTTCCTCGAAGGGGCCGAACTAGTATAAAATTCCCCGTGTCCCTTTGTCCGGTTTAACCCCTTAAGCTAACCCGTAGCGATGGCTGCATGACTAAGTCCGTTCACAAGGACATCTGCCGTGACAAACCCACGACAGGTACGCTGCAGAAACCCTATCAAGCGGTACAACCGGGCAGACGGTGTTGGGGAACGTAGTAATTTTAAAATTTTCCTACGCACACGCAAGATCATGGTGATGCATACCAATGAGAGGGGAGAGTGTCATCCACATACCCTCGTAGACCGTTAAGCGGAAGCGTTATAACAATGCGGTTGATGTAGTTGTACGTCTTCACGGTCGACCGATCCTCAGCACCGAACATACAGCACCTCCGCGTTCAGAACACGTTCAGCTCGGTGACGTCCCGCGAACTCATGATCCAGTAGAGCTCGGGGAAGAGTTTCGTCAGCACAATGGTGTGGTGATGATGTTGATAAAGCTACCAATGCAGGGCTTCGCCTAAGCACCGCTACGATATAACCGAGGTGGATTATGGTGGAGGGGGGCACCGCACATGGCTAAGAGATCAACAGATCAATTGTTGTGTCTCCAAGGGATGCCCCCTCCCCGTATATAAAGGAGGGAGAGGGGGAGGGGCGGCCAAGGAGGAGGAGGCACGCCCAAGGGGGGCAATCCTACTCCAAGTAGGATTCCCCCTCTTTCCTAGTCCTAATAGGAGAGGGGAAGGAAGGGGAGGATGTAAGTGCATCTAGTGCCACCCCTAGTTGGTTTTGGAGTATTGACGACAAACCTAGTTGAGGGACTAATGTGTTTGTCAGAATTGCAGGATAACATAGGTAGAAGTCCCTCATTGATTCGGTTTTCCTACCAGAGATGACCCCTAAAAATGTATGAAGACATTGAAGTCAAAGGTGGTATATGAAGATATTCACATTGAATACTATGACAAGAGAAGACACCACATGAAGCCTATGGAGCTCGAAGACTTAGATCTTTCGTAGTTCTTTTTCTTTTGTGTTGAGTCATAGGAACCACCGTACTGTTAAGTGGGGTCCAAGAGAACCAGTCAGACTGACTGAAGTGATGCCTAACCAAAAAACCTATGTCTTCGAGTGAAGACTATGAGAGCGAATCTTGTCCAGAGTCGGACAAGTCAGCTTTGCTTGTAGCCCAAGTAAAGTTGCCGTGTGAGTTTGAAATCTGACCATTGGAACACGTGTCAGTTCCTTAGTGACCCAGGGTCATTTCATACAAATCAGGTCGGGTTGCCAAGTGGCTATAAATAGCCCACCCCCCACAACCATAAATGGTTGGCTGCTCAGATTGAGAATACGGCTTTTGTCGTTTGAGAGCAACCCACCTCGAAGCCTTTGAGAGAGAATTCCTTGCGAGGATAAAGCCCTAACCACCCAGAGCCAGAGAGAATTGGGCATCACTTAAGTCTTCTTGTCTGTGTGATCTGAAGACTTATTACACTTGAGGACTGTGCATCCTCCAGCCGGTTAGGCGTCGCGTTCTGAGCATCCAAGAGACATTGTGGATTGCCGGTGAACGAAGTCTGTGAAGGTTTGGGAGTCTACCTTGAATACTTACTAGAGTGATTGGGCGAGGTCTGTGTGACCTTAGCTCAAGGGGATTACGGTGAGGACTGGGTGTCCTGAGCTGTGTGTTCAGGACTGGGTGTCCGGGACTGTGTGTCCTAAGGTTTAAATACCTAGCCGCCCCAACCAGACGTACAGTTGTCACAGCAACTGGAACTGGTCCAACAAATCATTGTCTTCAACGAGTCACTGGTTTCATCTTCCCTTCCCTTTACTTACTGTTGCTCCTTGTGAAGTCATTGTATGTTTGCACTATCTTTTGTCTTCACTGAGTGACTGCATGCTCTGTATGGCTTCATAATATCTTCCTACCTGATCCTTACTACATTACTGCTATTAAGTCATTGTGCTTTCACTTCATTGAACACTTGACTATGGCTTGCCTAGTGTAGTCTACCTTCCGCTGCATGGTAATAGGTTTATTTCTATCGTTTGTCTTCATAACTTCCACGTTTTGAAGACTTTCATAAAAATCGCCTATTCACCCCCTCTCTAGTCGATATAACGCACTTTCAATTGGTATCAGAGCAAGGTGCTCCCTTGTTCTATGTGATTCGGTTTAACCACCTGGAGTTTTAGCTATGTCGACTGCAGGGATAATTAAAGTCTCCGCTGCGTGCCCCGTCTTCGATGGAACTGAATATCCCTACTGGAAGAATAAGATGCGCATGCATCTTGAAGCCATTGATGTCGACCTATGGTATGTCGTCGAAAACGGCGTTCCCAAGGCTGGAGAAGGTGTCACTGCTGCTGACGTCAAGAAATTTGTTCAACTGGACTCTACTGCCAAGAATATCATCTGTGGTCACCTGACCAAAGGACAGTATGGCCGTGTGAGTGCTTTGAAGACATCTAAGCTGGTCTGGGACTGGCTCTCCAAGGTCAATGAAGGCATCTCAACCCAGAGAGATCAGAGAATCAGTGTCCTTCGCAACCTCTTCAACCGCTTCAAGAGAAATGACAATGAGAATGTCCAGCACACTTTTGACCGACTCACTGACATCACAAATGAGCTTCAAGCCCTCGGCGCTACTGAGATCACCAAACATGAAGTCGTCAAGACACTACTAAGATCACTTGATAGTTTGTTTGACATCCTAGCCCTGATGATTCAAGAACGTCCTGATTTCAACACACTCGATCCATCTGACATACTTGAGAGGCTCAACACACATGAGTTTCAGCTTTCTGAGAAAAGAGATATCTACGGTCCAAACTATAGGCGAACTCGTGCCTTGAAGGCAAAAGCTGTCTCCTCATCTGAAGAAGAATCTGACAGCAGTTCTGATGATCCTGAAGATATTGGAAGAGAACTTGCTATGCTTGTGAAGAAGTTCCAAAAATTCACCAAGAAGAAAGGCTTTAGAAAGTCTTCGCAATCAAGCTCAAGGAATGACGAAGCTTCTGCTCACGACTACAAGAAGAAAACATGTCAGAAGTGCAAGAAACCTGGCCACTTCATCTCTGAGTGTCCACAGTGGGACAATGAGAACAAAAAGAAGAAGAAGAGCAAGGAATATGGCTCTAACGACAAGAAGAAGAAGAATAAATACTCAAAGTCTTCGTCCAAGTCTTCCTCAAAGTCTTCATCACACAAGAAGAGCTCATCTGGCAAGGCACGTGCGTTTGTTGGCAAGGAAATGGACTCGGAGGAGGAGTCCGCTTCTGAGGAGGCAGAGGTGGAGTCTGAGGAGGAGTCCGATTCAGGCGTCGCAAGTCTGGCTACAGCATACGTTGCCAAGTCCATCTTCAATACTGAAGACAATGACCTCGTCACCGACACCGATGCAAATGACAAGGACTACTCCGCTTCTACCTACTGCTTCATGGCTCGCGGTGCCAAGGTAAACACACGCACTACTCACTATCAAACATCTAGTGACGATGACTCTGATTGTGATTCAAAACCCAGCTACAAAACACTTGCTAAAATTGCAACTGAACAGCAGAAAGCTATGGAACATATTCAAAAACTGTTAGACAGAAGCGATGATCTATTAGGTGCTGAAATGACTCGATCTGAATCCTTAATTGAAGACATAAAAAATCTTCACGTTAAGTATCAGGAACTTGAAAGTCGTCATGAAACTCTCTCAACAACTCATGAAAAGCTTTCCTATGATTATCTTCAAAGGAAGCAAGATCTTGAGAAATTGAGAGCGGTTCATGAAGATCTTCAAAAGGAAAATGAGTCACTTCACTCCAAACAGATCAGTCCCGCTCAGGAAGGATTTGAACCACCATGTCTTAAATGAATTGAGCGTGATAATGCTACTTCTGTTGCTGAATGTTCTACTGCTACTACTGTTGCAATATCTTCAACTGTTGATGTGGTAACTAACCCCTCTGCTGAGGATACCTCTGCTATTGTTGATGAGAATGCTAGGTTGAAGACATTGCTTGAAACAGGGTTGTACAAAAGTCTTAAAGGGCATCAGACACTTTGTGATGTCCTCAAAAAGCAGATTCTGAACCGAAACCCGAGGAAAGAGGGTGTTGGGTTTGTAAGGAAAATGAATGCTGATGGCTCTTACTGGAAACCTGAGCAGTACCCCAAAACCATGTGGGTTGCTGCAAAGGAACCTTCAGCAGACCCATCCAATCTATCTGGCTTCACCTGTACTAACCCCATTATCATTGATGAATCCTTTGATGCAAACTATATACTGTTTAAGAATCAGAATGGTGAAGTGTTTGCCAGGTACATTGGTACTAACTGCAGGAATGGACCGCCTATGAAGAAGATCTGGGTTCCGAAAAGGTGTTTGGAGAATCTTCCTGTGAATGTCATGACACCTCACGTGAAGAAGACAAACCTCAGACCAAAGGCTTCATACGGTCCAAAGGCTTCATACAGACAGAGGACTCACCTGAGTCGCACTAACGCAAATGTTTTGCAGGGAAACCATACTCAGGCATATGAATATGAGAGCGGTTCATCAAACCGCCATGTTCATAAGACCAAGAACTATTCTGCTTATTCTTATGAGTACTATTGTCCACCTGCAAGACTGTTTGCTAGGGCTCCAAAGCCAAAATTCTCAGATGCTGCACTTAGACTTATTGCTTCTCAGCCACCCTTGAAGATGTGGGTGGCTAAGAAAGCTTAACTCTCTTTTGCAGGGAAAGGTCTCCAGCAGAAAACCAAAATCGTCTGACGCCATTGCTGGGGACCTTAAACATCTTGTAGGGCGCAAGATCAAATGCCCGAATGGTCTTACTATGTACTTCATTCCTGAATCGCTTGCTACTCTCCCTATTAGTCCTAATCTGGATCTAAGCTTTCATAACCCATTGGTTCGTCAAATGTTTTTGCTTCACAATGCTCTTGGTGAAGCCTATCCCCCTAATTGCACTATAGGGTACGACACCAGCGTCTTTAGAATGGATTATTGACAGTGGGTGTACAAATCACATGACTGGCAAAAGAAGTCTTCTTATGGACTCAACCTTACGTCCATCCGACAAGAGCCACATCACATTTGCTGACACTGGTAAAAGTAAGGTATTGGGTCTAGGTAGAGTTGCAATCTCAAGGGATCAACACATGGACAAAGTCATGCTTGTTGAATCCCTTGGCTTCAACTTAATGTCTGTCTCAATGCTTTGCGATCTGAACATGATCGTAATATTTGGAAAATATCATTGCCTTGTACTAATGGAATCT